>NW_028288558.1:0-59296 GCF_059628265.1 Tinamus guttatus | reverse complement strand
GGGCGGTCGGGAGCGGCGCGGGCGCGCATGCGCGCTACGGGGGCGCGCGGGGGGGAGGCGGCGGCGCGCGCGCGCGGCTCGCGCTCCCTCACGGCCGGTACCGGCGGCGGCTCCGGTTCCGGTTCCGGCTCCTTTGTTGGCCCCGCCGGGGATGGGCCCGGCGCGAGGCTCCGGCGGCCCCGAGCGCGGTAAGAGCCGGCGCGGGGGGGCGAACGGCACCGGCGCGGGGGGTCGGGGCGGGGGGGGGGGGAGAGGCTACGGCGGCCCCCGAGGGTCACGCGAGCTCGGAGTCGCGCTCGTGCCTATTGTTCGCCCCCCGGTATTGTTTCACCCCCCGGGATTGTTTCCGCCTCCCCCCGGGGCGCTCCGGGCCTCGCTGCAGTTCGACCCCCCCCATCTTCATCATCATTTTCATCCTCCTCCTCCCCATCCCGCCCCTCCCCCGCATCCCGTTTCTTTATTTGCCCTTCCAGCATCCCCCATTTGACCCCTTCTTTCATCGCCCTCCTTTTATTCCCCTCATTTAACCCCTTCTTTCCATCCCCTCCATCTCTGCAGCCCCCCCAAAAATCTCTTTTTCTCCCTCCTTTGTGGCAGGGAGTCCCCAGTGCTGCCCCATCCCGATCCGTCCTTAGGACCCCATCCCATATCCCCATCATCCCCCTGGAATAAATCCCGTGCCCCCCCCTCCTGGTGCCCTTCACCCTTAGGGAGGACGCAGCCCCCCCTCCCCAGCATTCCCGGTGTCTCCAATGCTGCTTCCCCACAAAAGGATCCGCTGGATCCCGCGCCGGCGACGGGATCCGTGCGGAGCAGCCGCTCCGGCTCCGCGGGATCCCACCCTGCGCGCACAAAGGAGAGCGGCGCCAGGGCCCTCCTTGCCGGAAAGGATCCGGAGCGAGGAGGGGGCCGCACGACGGGGGGGCTTTTTCCAGCATTCCGGGGGATTTTCCAACATTCGGGAGCAGCCACCGCTTGGAAAAACCCCCCGGCAGCAGCTCCCGGCCAAGGCAGCCCCGGGTCTCCGAGTGCATCCAAAAAGCCGGGGGCTGCCCCAATATCCTATTCCGCTCATCCGTGCTCCTCCGTTCCCTGATTTTTTGGGAAAAGGAGGGATCCCCCTCCCAGCCGCCCGCGTCTTTTGTTCTGAGCTGCCGGCGTCTTTATCCCGAGCGAGCGGTGGGATTGGGAAGCGGGGGCTGTGCCGGGGGTTTCCGGTGCCCCTTCCCAAATCCAGGCTCCTTTTAATGCTGCGGCTGCCGAACGCTCCCGTTTTCCGTTTGCGACGGCCCCTAAACGCGTCGCGCCGCTCTCAGCCCGCATTAAAACCTTGGAGGCCTTTGGAATGACAGCAAATCCTAGGAAATTCCCATTAAAAACATATCCCTGATCCCAATTTTTGAAAAAACCCTGCATAAACGCCCGGGTTTTTCTGTTCCCAGACATTTAAAGCTCTCGAGACGGAGCGTTTTCCTGCTCCGTGCGGATGGGATTTTCCGCCTGCGCAAACGCGGCGGCGGTTTCGTGCGGAGCTCGAAGGTTTTTGTCCCTTTTTTTCCCTATTTTTGTTGGGATTTGTGAGCACCGAGCGCCGCTGGCGCCGTTGAAGGAGGCCGGGCAGGCGAGCTGGGAGAATCCGCTAATTTTCCGCGTTAAAATAATTTGTATTTTCCTCCTTCGCAGAGCGGCGTCTAGAGAGGAGCGGAAGAGGGGATGTAATTAAAGGATTTGTGCAGCTGGGTTTGAAAATTCATGAGTTGCGCTAAGATCCTCCGCGATCCGCGTGGATTTTGGGGCGGATTCGCTTCCCTTCCTGCACAGGTTACGTTTTCGGCGCTGCCCAACGCCCTTATGGGCAAAAAGACTGTCCCAAAATGGGGCTTTGGGGCCTGTTTTGATGTTTCCATTTGGGATTTTCACCATGTAGGGAGATAACGCAGCCAAATCCTGCCGGTATCTTTGGGAATCCCATCCCACCTGGAGGAAGTGCTGGGAGGAAACGTCTCTTTGAGGAGAATTTTTCCTAATAAATTTAAATCCTTCTTGAGGGTTTCAAACCTTCCCAAGGTTCCTAATAAAAATTCTGTTAAACTTTTCCTGGTGCGTGAGAGCAAAGAGAGACAAAAACTGCCTCAAATGCCAACAAACGCGTAAGGGGATAACTGCAAATTGCGAATGTAGGGGTTGGTTTAGCAAAAAAGACCTTTTTTTTCCAAGAGAGCAACTTTTCTTTGAGCCAGATGATCACAGTGGTTTCTTCTGGTGGTACGAGCGCTGAAAAAGCGCTGAAAAGCTGCATAAATAAGAAAAATAAGCAAGGCTGCCCATGACAAATGGCTAAAAAAGGCAAAAATCAATTTTTTTCTTCTCTAAACAAGGGCTTAATAACAACTCCCAGCTGCCGATCTTCTTTTTTTTTCCCTTTTTAATCAAATTATGGTCATGAAAACCCATCGGTCGCATTTTGAAAGCGCCCGAGCGCGTGGATTTCCGTTGCCTTAACGAGCGCCGCGGTCATTAATTTTAATTCTTTCGGCTCGCGGTGCCGGGGTGTCACCCCGTGTCACCCAGGTGTCCTTGGCCCCCTTTTTTCAGCATTTTTAGCGTTTTTAGCATTTTTAGCGTTTTGCGCCAACCAAGCGCAGAGCAGCAGGGCGGGCTCCTTTTCCTCAGGATTTTAACCCAAACGGAACGAGCTGCATTCCCGGCTCCAGCACCCTTGTGCAAGTGACTTTCCAAAGCATTTTCCGTAGCGTTCTGGATTCGTTCCCATCTTTAATGGTCTGATGAGCAGCCTCATTGCAACAATCTCCTCGCGTCTCCGATGCTCTTCCGTCAGCGCGATGCTCCGGAGTCGGACGCTGCCGTCGTTTCTGCCCCCGAAACCAGTAAATATGGGCTGAATAAATATGTTTTTTTCACAAATTGCCATTTTTCTCTCCGCAGCGCTGTGTTAAAAACTTGCAATCCCGAGACCTCAGGGGCCGTCACCGCTGGGAGATATCGGAGACCTCCATGTCCATAGGTACGTTCCCCTCATCCCCTCATTCCTTGAGGAATTCTTTCCATTTCCCAAGCTAGGCTTTATGGTTCTGAGCGGAAACATCCGCTCAGGTACATTAGGAAGCCAAATATCTCTTAATTTCAGCCATTAGAAATAAATAGAAGGTTTCCCTTACCCCAAACGGGTGATATTTGTGCTGTCCCGGTCGGGATTTTTCCCGACACCGTCTGGGTGACATCCGAGGATGGAGCTGCCATTGGATTCCAGCAAAAGCGCTCGGTTTGGCAGGAAAACGTCCTTCCAAATTCCCTAGTTCTCCTCAAAGCGCAATATTTATTTCATCCCTGTTCTCCAAACAGCAGTTGTCCTTGGAAGCGCTTGGAACCCGGGTTTGCGCAGCTGGAATAACGTGTTATCTATTAACAGCCAGAGGCTGTAATACATAACCCGGGGTGGTAAAAATACACCCAAAAGGAAACATTTTTTCATCGCTTGTGACAAAAGTTACAGGTTTGTGGGTCAGCAGTTCCCGCTTTGAGTTGGCACCGTCCTGATCTCGCCAGGATAAATTTAAATAATCCTAATAGTTACCTGTGTGTTAGTAATAAACGCTTGGCTCAAGAGAGAGGAGAAGGAAACAGCTTTTATAAGTTCAATTTTTCCCTGGGAGACGTCTCCAAAGGGCAGGAAGTAGCAAGAAATGAGCCTAAATGCAAAGAAATGAGCTCGGATCTAAATACCCGGGTTCTGCCTTAAGACAAAACTCGTTGTTTTCTGGCTCTCCGCTCAGCCCCAGCCCTTTAACCATGAAAATGTGAAACTGAAACTGTGCGAGAGGCGACTTCCACACTAGCAGGTCGCTGAGAGGACCATAGTGGAGCTAGAAATATGCAAAAAACAGCAAAAAGGGTTTAAAACGCAGATTTTCTGCTCCGGTCCCTTGACTTCTTATGCAGCTGTGCAAATCCCGACCTGTTCAGCTGGATTCTAGACCTAAAAAACTCGCTGCTCTCACCGCGAGGTTGGGAGGCAGCAGTCGAAGGACTCAGTGCCACGATCATTTAACACCTCCTTTCTTTTAAGCTGGGAAACGTGAAGCCTGAAGAGCCTGTTTTTTTTTTAAAAAAGCGCCGTTTCTGCGGCTTTCGAAGGCTGTTGCACAAGCTGGATGGTGAAGAAAGGGCAGAAATGGGTGCGCAGCTTTTGGGAACCCCCACATAGGTGTTTTAAGAGAGAAACCCCCACATAGGTGTTTTAAGAGAGAAACCCCACATAGGTGTTTTAAGAGAGAAACCCCACATAGGTGTTTTAAGAGGGAACCCCCACATAGATGTTTTAAGAGGGAACCCCCACATAGGTGTTTTAAGAGAGAAACCCCACATAGGTGTTTTAAGAGGGAACCCCCACATAGATGTTTTAAGAGAGAAACCCCACATAGATGTTTTAAGAGGGAACCCCCACATAGATGTTTTAAGAGGGAACCCCCACATAGGTGTTTTAAGAGAGAAACCCCACATAGATGTTTTAAGAGGGAACCCCCACATAGGTGTTTTAAGAGAGAAACCCCACATAGGTGTTTTAAGAGAGAAACCCCACATAGGTGTTTTAAGAGGGAACCCCCACATAAGTGTTTTAAGAGAGAAACCCCACATAGGTGTTTTAAGAGGTGAAGGCTGCTGCGGAGGGGGCCTGAATTTAGGACGGTGACAGCGACTCTCCGTGTCCTTATCCCCGTGCCCGGTAAGTCTGGCCCTTCCTGAACACGGTGGGAACCACAATGTTTTTTCTCCCATCTTCAAGCTGGAATTTTCTGGCAAAAACCCAGAGGCCGCTTGATTTTTTTCCATTATTTTCTCTGTGCTCTTGGAGCCGTTACGGAGCCACACAGACTTTTGGGGCTTCCCAAAGGGTCGGTGGACAGGGAAAAGGGTTGCACTTGCTTCCATACTGCCTCCTAGCAGACCTTCTGCGCCCTTTAAATGAAAATATTGCAGTGAATTCTCCTTTCTCATGACCATTCATTAATATAAAGGTTCATTTAATCCATAACACGCTTTTTTTTCCCCCCATCGCCTCATGTTGGAGAGAATGCCCTTGGCTTCTCCCTCCGACGTGTTTACAAAACACCACAGAAGTTAATTACAAATAAACACCCGGGCAACCACAAATTGCTAGAACAAATCCGAGGGAAATGCCATCCAGCCCAGCGTCCCGGCGGAGCGAGGATTCGGAAGGCAGCGTTGGAGGCAAGAAATTCCCTACCCCGTTTGCTCTATATTTCACCCCAAGCTTTAGCCACAAAAAAAAAAGGACCGTAATTAATGACGATTGGTCTGGATGGCTAAAAATCACCTCCAGTCGCCTCTTAAAATCTCATTTAATTAGTGAGAAATGCCTTTAATTTGTATCGCAGTGTTTCCCTGGAGATATAAAAAAATAGGAAATACAAAAGATGCTGCTAATGCTGGATCTTAACTAAAGTTGTTATAATATTACCTTGCCTTTTAAAAGGAGGGATATCTGCTCCAGAGGAAGGTATAAAAATATATATTTTTATACCCTTCCCAATGTGTATCCAGTATCATATATATCATTTTATCCCATGCTGCCAGGCCGTAAAGGCAAATATCAGCTTCGTGGTTGCTTTCCTTTAAAATAAGGAGCCCCAAATTCCCAATAATTGCATGTGGTTTCCCCAGGCTCGGAGAAACGGGAGTTTTGGAATGGATAACGCCGCGTCCTTGTCCTGTAGCTGCAGTTTAATTTATATTACCTGCCTTGCAAGTGTAGGAATCTTTTCTTAATCTGGACATTAATCTGTGGGTTTATGTCCTGTGAAAGCTACAGCGCAAGTGCATTTTTTAAGCAAAAAATGTGTTTTTTTTGTATCTATCTCTAACCCATTCTGATGGGGCTGTCAGCAAAGTGGTCAGAGCTGAATGCAGTAAATGTTCTGTACATTAACCATGCATTGTGCTCATTCACAGAATTCAAAATATTAAAAAAATACATACCTACATTTCCCTTTTTCACCGTATTTTGAAATAAAAATAATTTGTTTTGGCATTATATTCACAGAATTGGAAATCTTAAAAAAAAAAAAAGTGTGTTTCCCCTTTTCACCATACTTTGAAATAAAAATAATTTCTGTTTAGCTTTCTAATGGCCTTTTCCAGCTGAAGCCTCCCTGTGGCAAAGGCTTTCTCTTAGCTGGAATTTGCAATTATTTGTCAAAGGGAAACGCAGGTTTTGCTTCAGATGAAGCAAAAATATATTTTATATATATCTTTCAGTCTCCTTTTAAAGGAGACTAAAAAAATGTGATTTAAAGGAGATTAAAAAAAAATCTACACCTGAAATATTGCTGCAGCTGCAAATACGCTTCCAAAATGTTAAGTGAGAATGTGTTTTTAATAGCTATATTGTGCTCGTGGGGGTCTGAATTGGCTCAAACTAACCAGAAACCCGAATTTCACCTGAAATACACAGGGAGCAGTGGAAGAAAGATGCATTTCCCTGCGATTTGTCCTAAAATGGCCTGGAGCAGCTCCGGCAACTCCCAAGCCCGAGTTGACTGGGTTTTGGGCTTTAATGGGACCTTTTTTGCCCTCAATTCACCCTAAAAAGACCTGGAGCAGCTCCGGTGCCTCCCAAGTCCGAGTTGAGCAGGATTTGGGCTTTAATGCGACCGTTTTTGCCTTCAATTCACCCTAAAATGGCCCGGAGCGGCTCCGGCGCCTCCCAACCCTGAGTCGAGCTGGTTTGGGGTTTTAATTGGACCTTTTTAGCTCTTGATTTGCCCTAAAATGGCCCGGAGCAGCTCCGGCACCGCCCGAGTAGAGCAGGATTTGGGCTTTAATGGGGCCTTTTTAGCCCTAGATTCACCCTAAAATGGCCCAGAGCAGCTCTGGTGACTCCCAAGCCCGAGTCGAGCGGGTTTTGGGCTTTAATGGGACCTTTTTAGCCCTCGATTCACCCTGAAACGGCCCGGAGCGGCTCTGGCAACTCCCAAGCCAAAGTTGAGCGGGGTTTGGGCTTTAATTGGACCTTTTTAGCCCTTGATTTGCCCTAAAATGGACCGGAGCAGCTCCAGTGCCTCCCAAGCCCGAGTCAAGCGGGATTTGGGCTTTAATGGGATCTTTTTTCCCCTCGATTCTCCCCAAAATGGTTGGGAGTGGCTCCGGTGCCTCCCAAGCCCGAGTCAAGTGGGATTTGGGCTTTAATATGACCTTTTTAGCCCTCAATTCACCCTAGAACGTCCTGGAGCAGCTCTGGTGCCTCCCAAACCCAAGTTGAGCGGGATTTGGGCTTTAATTGGACCTTTTTTCCCCTCGATTCTCCCAAAAATGGCTCGGAGCGGCTCTGGCACCTCCCAAGCCCGAGTCGAGCGGGATTTGGGCTTTAAAGTGACCTTTTTTGCCCTCGATTCACCCTAAATTGGCCCAGAGCGGCTCCAGCACCTCCCAAGCCCGAGTCGAGCGGGGTTGGGGCTTTAATTGACCTTTTTTCCCCTCGATTCTTCTAAAAATGGCTCGGAGCGGCTCCGGCACCTCCCAAGCCCGAGTCGAGCGGGACTTGGTCTTTAATTGACCTTTTTTCCCCTCGATTCTTCCAAAAATGGCCCGGAGCGGCTCCGGCGCCTCCCAAGCCTGAGTCAAGCAGGGTTTGGGCTTTAATTGGACCTTTTTAGCCCTTGATTTGCCCTAAAATGGCCTGGAGCAGCTCCGGCGTTGCCCAAGTCGAGCGGGATTTGAGCTTTAATGTGACCTTTTTTTCCCTCGATTCCCCCTAAAATGGCTCAGAGCGGCTCCAGCAACTCCCAAGGCTGAGTTGACTGGGATTTGGGCTTTAATGGGACCTTTTTAGCCCTCGATTCACCCTAAAATGGCCCAGAGCAGCTCTGGCGACTCCCAAGCCCGAGTCGAGCGGGATTTGGGCTTTAATTGACCTTTTTTCCCCTCATTTCTCCCAAAATGGCCCGGAGCGGCTCTGGCGCGTCCACAGCCGAGCTGAGGCCGCTCTCTCCCCGCAGGATCCTCTCCGGAGCCAGCGCCGTGACCATGTCCACGCCGGACCCTCCGATGGGCGGAACGCCGCGGCCCGGCCCGTCTCCGGGGCCCGGCCCGTCCCCCGGGGCCATGCTGGGGCCCAGTCCGGGCCCGTCTCCCGGTTCCGCACACAGTATGATGGGACCCAGCCCCGGGCCCCCCTCCGCAGGGCACCCGCTGCCGCCCCAGGGCCCGGGGGGCTACGCTCAGGACAACATGCACCAGATGCACAAGGTGAGTTCGGGCAGGTCGCCGCAAAAACGGCTCCTGTTTTAACAGAAATAGTCCAAATCCCCTCGATTTGGGCCTTTCCTGCACTCTCACGCTTCGTGTTTTTCCCAAAGAACGCAGAAACTGCACAAGGGTTGAGCTGATAGTTCAATTTTCTCAATTGGCAGCTCTGCTCTTGGTCTCTTAAACTCACTAAAAACCTACATTTCAAGCTCAGCTTGAGGATTTTTCATCCTAAATATGGAATAAAAGGAACATGAAGCTGCTCACAAAGATACCTGTCCTTGCAAGGGCTCCTTGGGAATTTGGAGTTAAATGAGCAAATAAACAAGCCCTCCTCTTTCCTTTCCATTTCCACAATTAAAGCATTTGCTCTTTTTTTAAAAAAAAAGAAAAAAATCTGCCTAAAACTCCTTTTTCTTAGCAATTCTCAGAAGTCCTGTAGTTTTTTTCGATCATCTCCAGTGTCGGAAGCTCCGAGGTGTAGAAATGGGAAAACATTTATTTTAAGTGTCTCTTAAATGTGCCCTTGCGTCGAGTCCCCTCCTTTCAATGGGGGGTCGTTAATCCGGGGCCTCGTTAGCGCCCGCTGCTCCAGCAGGTCTCAGGCTGTTGCTTTCCCCCTTGCAGCCCATGGATTCCATGCACGAGAAGGGCCTCGCCGACGATCCCCGCTACGGCCAGATGAAAGGAATGGGAATGCGGCCCGGCGGGCACGCGGGAATGGGGCCGCCTCCGAGCCCCATGGATCAGCACTCTCAAGGTTTGTTTCTTCCCAAAATCCTTCCTAATTTCATACGTGCTGTAGCTTTTGCTGTGATTTTTCAAAATTCCCGTTTTTTCCCGACTAATCCCCCTCTCCTTGCAGGGTACCCCTCTCCGCTCGGCGGCTCCGAGCACGCGTCGAGCCCGGTCCCGGCGAACGGTCCGTCCTCCGGCCCGGCCATGTCCTCCGGTCCCGGCGGCGTCCCGCTGGACGGCACCGACCCGCAAGCGTTGGGGCAGCAGAACCGGGGCCCGACCCCGTTTAACCAGAACCAGCTGCACCAGCTCCGAGCGCAGATCATGGCCTACAAGATGCTCGCCCGGGGCCAGCCGCTTCCCGATCACCTCCAAATGGCCGTGCAGGGAAAAAGGCCCATGCCTGGAATGCAGCAGCAAATGCCGACACTACCTCCACCCTCCGTGTCCGGGACAGGACCGGTGCAAGGACCAGTGCAAGGGCCTGGACCAGGACCAACACCTCCCAACTACAACAGACCTCATGGTGAGCGTTGAGGCTCGTGTTCAGCCTCGGGGGCAGCTCTGGCCTTCGCCGCTGCTTTTTCTTTCAGCCTCCTTTAATACCGGGCTGGTGTTGCCCAGCTTTGGGCTAAAAAACGAGATAATTCGGTTCGTGGCGATTTGTTTCCTGGGAGCGAGGACTTTGTCCGGGCGGGGAGGCTGAATCTGGGCCCTGTGGTGCCAAAGGAGGGAGGAGGAGAGACTCCTCCGGGCAATTCCGACTGTAGGTGGGTTGATTCATCCGCCTGTAGTCGGCAGGGACAGGCGCACCTGGGGCTTTATCCGCATGTGCCGTCCGGCTCTCCGGATAAACTCGGCTCCTGGTAAACGCGCGCTGGGTCAAGCGGTTGTGGATTTAATTGGAACGATGTCTTAACTGCAGCTTCTCCCTCTCCATGTGCAGGTATAGGAGGGCCTAACATGCCCCCTCCCGGACCCTCAGGAGTTCCCCCAGGAATGCCCGGGCAGCCCCCCGGCGGCCCCCCCAAGCCCTGGCCTGAAGGTAAAGCTGGGAGTTTCCTCGGAACCTCCTCGGAACCTCCTCGGAGCCTCCTCGGAGCCTCCTCGGAACCTCCTCGGAACCTCCTCGGAACCTCCTCGGAACCTCCTCGGAGCCTCCTTGGAGCCTCCTTGGAGCTTCCTCGAGGCCTCCTCGGAGCCTCCTCAGGGCCTCCTCCGAGCCTCCTTGGAGCTTTCTCGGAGCCTCCTTGGAGCTTCCTCGGAACCTCCTTGGAGCTTCCTCGGAGCCTCCTTGGAGCTTCTTTGGAGCCTCCTCGGAGCTTTCTCGGAGCCTCCTCGGAGCCTCCTTGGAGCTTCCTTGGAGCCTCCTTGGAGCTTCCTCGGAGCCTCCTTGGAGCCTCCTTGGAGCTTCCTTGGAGCCTCCTTGGAGCTTTCTCGGAGCCTCCTTGGAGCCTCCTTGGAGCTTTCTCGGAGCCTCCTTGGAGCTTCTTTGGAGCCTCCTCGGAGCTTTCTCGGAGCCTCCTTGGAGCTTCCTTGGCATGTTGCCATGAGGTGCTTCTGCCCGGCTGCTTGGAAATTGAGTTAAAACTCCCATAATTGGGGACTAAGCTCCCAAAAGAACTGGTTGAACTCACCTGTCCCTCTGCCCGGGATTTATGGCACTTAACAAAAACGTTTCCGTGCTCCAAGGCAGCCGTCCAAGGTTTAATGCCTTCGTGTGGCTCGGGATGCTGCAGGGTTTGTTTGCTGCCGAGTTTATGGCGTGCCAGATGGGTGGTGGCTTGGGAAGGCTTGGGAAGCCTTGGGAAGTCGGGCTTTGCGCGCACGGAATTGCTTTCCCGTTTCAAAGCGCCGCAGGAAAACACGGGGATTTTTTGTGAGGAAAAGGAGAGAAATGGGTTTTGTTTTCCGCCAGGACCAATGGCGAATGCTGCAGCCCCCACGAGCACACCTCAGAAGCTGATTCCTCCCCAGCCCACGGGCCGGCCCTCGCCGGCGCCTCCGGCCGTGCCGCCGGCCGCCTCTCCGGTGATGCCGCCACAGACGCAGTCGCCGGGGCAGCCGGCCCAGCCGGCCCCCATGGTGCAGCTGCACCAGAAGCAGAACCGCATCACGCCCATCCAGAAACCGAGGGGCCTCGACCCGGTGGAAATCCTGCAGGAGAGGGAGTACAGGTGAGGCCACGGCGCCGTCTTGGGAATTACGAGGTCCGGAGACGAAGGGACTGGCTCTTCCTTTGCTTTTCTCAGCCCCCTGGTGCTTTTTGTTCCCCTGAGGAGCACCGTAATGATTCCCTGTCCCGTTTTACATCTCATTAACGTGTCATGTACAGAGGGGTGAAACTTCCTGGGACATCTTCAGGCCATCTCATCTCCCGCTTCCAGGGGCTGACACCAGTCTGATGTTTTGTTAGGTGTCCATCTGCTAGGGAAGAGTCTGCTATAATAATTTCTTACAAAAGAGTTAAAATTCTGAACACCAAAAGGATATTGGGCTGCCGAGGACCTCCGTCATCCTAGAGAGGATCTGACAAGTGGGAGTTGTGTTTGGGAGCTTCATTTTGCTGCGTTTTGCCCGTTTTGAAACTCATCTCGTTCCTTCGCAGACTGCAGGCGCGTATTGCTCACCGAATCCAAGAGCTCGAGAACCTTCCTGGGTCCCTGGCTGGGGACCTGAGAACCAAAGCTACCATTGAACTTAAAGCACTGAGGCTGCTCAACTTCCAGAGACAGGTAGGTCCTTGTCACCCCAAAACACTTCCGTGTTCATTCTGAGCCTCGGCTGCCACGAAATGGAGGAAATTCTCATTCTCACAGTGCTGTTGGCAGAATTAAATCCTTTTTTTCGCACATCCATCTCTCCCAAAGCTGCGTCAGGAGGTCGTGGTGTGCATGAGGCGAGACACAGCCTTGGAAACAGCCCTGAACGCCAAGGCCTACAAGCGCAGCAAGCGGCAGTCCCTGCGCGAGGCCCGGATCACCGAGAAGCTGGAGAAGCAGCAGAAGATCGAGCAGGAGCGGAAGCGCAGGCAGAAGCACCAGGTCAGCTGGGGCACAGGGACACGCTGGGGTGAGGGCTGCCCCTTTCCAAGGCAACTGGAATCCCCAGGAGCCTTGGAGAGAGCCCCCAAGTTAGTCTGATGGCATAAATCCCGAGTGAAATGTTTTTGGAGTATTATGCTCAATGAGGAAACTCAGGCGTCTGTATTGAATAATATGGTAAAACTGTATTGAATAATACGGTAAATCTGTATTAAATAATACAGTAAATCTGTATTGAATAGTATAGTAAATATGTATTGAATAATGTAGTAAATATGTATTGAATAATATAGTAAATCTGTATTGAATAACATAGTAAATCTATATTGAATAACTTAGTAAATCCATATTGAATAACTTAGTAAATCCATATCGAAAAACCTAATAAATCCATATCGAAAAACCTAGTAAATCCGTATCGAAAAACCTAGTAAATCCATATCGAAAAACCTAATAAATCCATATCGAAAAACCTAGTAAATTTGTATTAAATAACCTACTAAATCCATATGGAATAATGTAGTAAATCTCACTTGGCTCTTGCTGTTAGAAGTACGTATTAACTCAGCAGAATGCACAAGCCCTGACTGCCTGGTTGTTTCTTTCCCTCGTTCCAGGAATACCTCAACAGCATCCTGCAGCATGCCAAGGATTTCAAGGAATACCACCGCTCCGTCACAGGCAAAATCCAGAAGCTCACGAAGGCCGTGGCCACTTACCACGCCAACACGGAGCGCGAGCAGAAGAAGGAGAATGAGAGGATCGAGAAGGAGCGCATGCGGCGCTTGATGGTACGGCCTCGCTCCAGGGAGCTCTATATGTGCATGTATATGTGTCACCGGGCGTTGCAGTGGGTGACAAGGTGACCACGAGGCGGCAGGGTGTCCCCAGGAGGTCAGTGGGATCCTGGGGGGCGTTAGGAGGAGGCTCCAGCAGGTCGAGGGGGTCCTGCCCCTCTGCTCAGCCCTGGTGAGGCCGCATTTGGAGCGTTGTGTCCACGTCTGGAGCGTTGTGTCCACATCTGGAGCATTGTGTCCAGTTCTGGAGCGTTGTGTCCACATCTGGAGCACTGTGTCCACATCTGGAGCACTGTGTCCAGTTCTGGGCTCCCCAGGACAAGAGGGATGTGGAGCTGCTGCAGAGAGGCCAGCGCAGGGCTACGAGGATGATGAGGGGCCTGGAACATCTGCCCTATGAGGAGAGGCTGAGGGAGCTGGGCCTGTTCAGCTGGAGAAGAGAAGGCTGAGAGGGGACCTGAGCAGGGTCTGTAGGTACCTCAAGGGAGGCAGTGAGGAGGATGGGGTGGCCTCTTTGCACTGGTGGAGAGCGATAGGACAAGAGGAAACGGCCACAAACGGAAGCACCAAAAGTTCCACAGGAACTCAAGGAAAAATTCCTAACATTGAGGGTGCCGGAGCCCTGGAACAGGCTGCCCAGAGAGGTTGTGGAGTCTCCTTCTCTGGAGACCTTCAACCCTGCTTGGACGCAGTCCTGTCCCCGTGCTCTGGGTGACCCTGCGTGTGCAGGAGGTTGCACTGGGCGATCCCTAGAGCATTCCCTGATTTTATGATATATTGATATATAGAGATATCAGGGGTGCATGATGAGTTGCTATGTACTTTGGGGTGTTCATGCTGCTTATGCTGTTCGTAGCCTGCTGCTGGTGTCAGCGACTTGTTGCTAGCAGGGTGTCAATGTTCCCTTTTTCCCCCTCAGGCTGAGGATGAGGAAGGCTACCGCAAGCTGATTGACCAGAAGAAGGACAAGCGCTTGGCCTACCTGCTGCAGCAGACGGACGAGTACGTCGCCAACCTCACCGAGCTCGTGCGGCAGCACAAGGCTGCGCAGGTGGCCAAGGAGAAAAAGAAGAAAAAGAAAAAGAAGGTGAGTTAAAAGGGAAGCTCTGCGCGCTGCTAGGGTGGTGCCTTGGCAAGAACCAGGCTGATTGCTGGTGGGGCCAGGGGAAAGTCAGGATTGAGGATTATCTCACTTGGAGGCTGTTTGGGACAGGAACCCGATTCTCAAGGGTGTTGCAGCTGGACTTGTCTGGCTGGGTCTGCAATTCCGCTCCCTTTTCCGGTTTTTCGGGGATAGTTGCATAATGAGCACAGCACCGAAGCGGCTGGTTCATCCCAGCTTTGCGTGTGTCCTTTCCTTCCGTGCGGAGCCGCTAAGAGTTATTTCCCTTTTCTTTCAGAAGGCAGAGAATGCGGAGGGGCAGACTCCTGCGATCGGACCAGATGGCGAAGTAAGCCCAATAATCTTATTTCATGCCGTGCCAAGGCGGATAGAAAACATTTGTTAGCCATGTGCTGGAAGGGCCTGTTGTAATCCCTCGTGCCTGGCTGGGACGATGAGTTTTAATGCAATAGGCAGCTAAACAAAATAGAACTTGCACCACGACGCAAAGAAATGTCTCTTTTGCCACCAGCAACGTGAGCGGTTTTAGCAGGAGGCCCCGGCCTTGCAGAAAGGCTTTGGACGTGCTGGGAAGAGCAGGATTTGGTATTTGGGACATCTGGGAGCTGCCGAGGCGGAGTTTGGCTTCCTCCTGGGACGCAGATTTCCTGCGTTATCTCCGATAAGTCAGTGTGGGGTTAGGATTCACCTCGCCCATCGCTCCGAGGGGATCAGGTCCCCTCCGTCCTCGGAGCGGGGCAGCTCCGGAGGACACTTCATTCCATAAGGGAATGGCTCCAGACGTGCACGTTGAGGATAAGCACAGCGATCATTGCCAAACACTCAGGTGCAGCTGCAATGAAGCTGTTAAAATACCTGCGAGGGATTCAGGACTTTACATATGTAAGCAGCCCGGATAATGCACCGGGATAATCCCGGCACTTAAAACTACATGTGCTTAAGACTTTGTGAAATCCCTTGGGAGCAGAAGAGCTTTTCAGCGGTAGTTAGTGATATTTTAAATTAGTCGCTCTTTTATTAAGGCTGGTTGGCATCTGAATATGCATTTTGTTCCACGTGCACAGTCTTAATTTGTGCATTCGTTTTTAAAAAGAAGATGTTGAATCTTTGCCCATCCTTTTAGGAAATGGTTGTTAAAACAGCCGCCTTCTTCCTCGTTGTTGTTGTAGTGGTGCATAAGTGGGATCGGTTAAAGCGGTGGTTATTGGTGTAAACACAAGCTCTGTTTTGAGGTGGAAAAGTCAAAAATACTCAACTGCAGCATGGTCTTGCTTTGTCAGCCTCTGGATGAGACGAGCCAGATGAGCGACCTCCCCGTGAAGGTGATCCACGTGGAAAGCGGCAAGATCCTCACTGGCACGGATGCGCCGAAGGCCGGACAGCTGGAAGCCTGGCTGGAGATGAACCCAGGGTGAGTCGTGCTGCATTTGTGCATGGAGCAATTTTCCCTCCCGGAGCCCTCCAGAGGGTTGGGAGCGACGTTCCGGAGTGGATCGGTGGCAGGAAAAGCGCTGAGCGTTGGCATGGGCCCAAACCCTAAACATTGGGAAGCTCCAAGAGCCCAAGGAAGTGGCGCTGGAGAGCAGAAAGGAAAGATTTCCTCAGTCGTGCTCTGTTTTGCAGCAGCTAAAATTATGTGGGAAAGATTTGCAGAAGTGCTTAGTGGGTGGCCCTGCACTTAGGCGTTTTTCCAAGAGCACATGTGAAAACTTGAAATCAGTAAGGAAAGATAAACAAGCATTTTATGATAAAAGTAATACTAATAGCAAAATTCCGGTTTAATCCAAGGGTTTATAGGCCCATGCTGATCTGGTGTTTTGTGTAGAGCGCTGTTGGTAGCAGATTTGAAATTAAACATTAATGTTTCTATTTAATTAGATACGAAGTAGCGCCAAGATCTGACAGCGAAGAAAGTGGGTCAGAGGAAGAGGAGGAGGTAAGGAGGAATATCACCAGCCATTTTTATGCTTTAATATTTCAAATATTCTTGAGAGAAGCAGCAGTAAATGTGATATACAGCACAAAGCTCGTCTCAGTGCTGAGCAAGTCCAACTAAAATAAGCACATTTAGGGTAAACTGGAAACCAATGTAAAGAGCAACCACAGGTAGTGTGGAGCAGGGAGACTTTAGTTTATTAGCTGTCTGTTTTTCTTCCTTAATATTTTTTCCACGTAATTCTTTGGACATTCAGAAGCAAATTCTGTGAAGTTCTGCCTCCCTTTTTCTTTTGGAGCTTCGTAACGCTGCTCCGGTGCTCTGGATTTCCTTGGCATGCTGACACAACAGGGATCATTTTAATTTAGTGCAGAGCGTCTCGTCTCCGGGGCTCCTCTGGCTTCTTCTTAGCCAAACTGTGTTTTCCTACCCTGGGTTCTGAGCAAAATAAATAGTTTTCCAAAAATATATATGGAGAAAATGCTCTGCACCTTTTTATTGGAGCCTGCTCTGCTGGTGCCCCTGGATGTGGTGCCTCTGGATGCGTAGCTGGAGAGTTTATCCCATGGATGTGCTTTGTGCGGACTCGGTCACTCCTCCCAGGGCTGTTGTGCAGGTTTTCCTGCCCTTTCCAGCATGGGAATAAGTCACTGTCTCCCCTGGCAGGAGGAGGAGGAGGAACAACCGCAACCTGCTCAGCCTGCCCTGCCTGTAGAGGAGAAGAAAAAGATCCCGGATCCAGACAGTGACGATGTGTCGGAAGTGGATGCCAGGCACATTATTGAGTAAGCTCCACCTGGCTGCCTTTATGGTTTAAATGTGGTGGTTCCCTCTTTTTTCCCCACATTAGAGGTTGGGATGGAGGGCCAGGACGGAGAGGTTGCTCCAAGGAGCTTTGCTGGACACTGGTACCTGCTAGAGGGAAATGTGTGCTGCTTTTCCTTGGGGCAAAAAGAAATCCTTGTGCCCCTTTGGCTGCAAGAAGCCTTTCACCACGTGAAGTAATGCTCTAATTTTAGGTACTTTAACTTTTACACTTTTAAACTCTGGAGAATCTTTGCTGTTAGCACAGCACAGATCAAGTACCCCTGGATTTTTGGCTTACAATGTGGGTAGGATTCAGAATATTGGGGCTTCTGTTTCGAAGCCGCTCCGTCTTTTTCCCAAATCCCAAGTGTTTTGTGTCGAAGGAGGGAAATACAGAGGGACAGGCGGTGTTTGCCTTGCTCCTGCTTCACGAGAGCAGCTTTCCAAAATGAAAGCTGAGCTAGTTTGGGTTAGGAGAAAGGAATTAAGCATCCCAGGCATCGCTGGGGCTCCTGAGCTGTATCCCAAAGGGAATGTGTCCATGTTTCCCCCCTCTAGGAATGCGAAGCAGGATGTGGATGACGAATACGGAGTCTCCCAAGCTCTGGCAAGGGGCCTGCAGTCTTACTACGCTGTGGCCCACGCGGTCACCGAGCGGGTGGACAAGCAGTCCACGCTCATGGTCAACGGCGTCCTCAAGCAGTACCAGGTGAGAGGCCGTGCCCGGGAGCAGCGTTTTGGGCAGGAAACAGGGAAATCCGGGTTATTCTGGGACGTTCCTGGCCGCAGGAAGCAGGAGCTGAAGGAAACCCCTGTAGAAACATGATGAGATTCGATGAGAGGGAGAGGTGAGGTGCAATGACCCGGGCTGCAGAGCTTTGGCTGCTGTAAAATAACGAGCCAGGCTTGCTTAAAATGAAAAATGTCACCTCGCCGCCTGCTCCTCAAAGGAGAGGAATGCATTAAGGCCAGTGACTGGTTTTAAATAATTAAAACAAGCTGCTTAATAGTGCATAGGGAGTTCATCTGCATAATGCATGAGATGGGGGTGGGCGTGTGCAGGTCATTAGCATATCCTGGATATGCGGCTCGTCTGGCTGGAGTCATTGTGCTTCATTTTCACCTCTTAATTCCTCTTTTTTTTTTCCCTTCAGATCAAAGGTTTGGAGTGGCTTGTGTCCCTGTACAATAACAACCTGAACGGTATCCTGGCAGATGAAATGGGTCTGGGCAAAACAATCCAGACCATTGCTTTAATTACATACCTCATGGAGCACAAACGAATCAACGGACCCTTCCTCATTATAGTACCTCTCTCGTAAGTGCAACGGGCAAATTCGTTGCCCCTTTTCAGTGCAGAAAAGCAGAGAAAACGCTTGGCTGTGCTCTGACTCTCTGTTATGCAAGGCCCACATTTACCATTCCCTTTTTCCTCTTTTTTTCTTTCCAGAACTCTGTCAAATTGGGCATACGAGTTTGATAAATGGGCTCCTTCTGTGGTGAAGGTCTCATACAAGGCAAGTACTGGCTTGATTTTTGCACTCACCTCCTGGGCTCTTTTGGCTGCTCATTTTGCAAGGATTCCTTGAATACCAGTTTGCATTTTCCCCTCCCTGGTATAACAGTGTTTCCCTTATCAAAAGGAATATGAGACTCTTCCTGGCACTAAATAGATTAAATCCACATTTGTTTTTCATTTCTTAACAAGAGAAAGAATCTGACTGCTGCTGCCTGCACAAATGTTCTAGCCACAGTGCCTTTATATAACTCCAGCCATTGTTGTCATGTTGATAATAACGATTTCTACCACTTCTCCTTTCCAAGGAATTATATTTTCACTCAATATTTCTTTCTGGAATCTTCAGGGCTCTCCAGCAGCAAGACGAGCATTCGTACCTCAGCTTCGAAGTGGAAAATTCAATGTCTTGCTCACTACTTACGAATATATCATCAAAGATAAGCACATTCTTGCCAAGGTGAGTTCTCCCAGCAAAAAGCAGCAGGATCTCCGTGGAATTCCTTGGATCTCCTTGGGAATTATTTATATTGCAGCAGAAGGATCACCCAGCCTCATTGAGGCATTGCACCCTTGTAACGGAGAACATCACCGTCCAAAAGATCTTGCCATTTAAGTGGGATTTAATTTACTTTTCTATTCCTTTCCCCTCTTGGGTCTCACTATCACGTGCTAGGATGAGAAGAGCTGCTGCCTACCCCAATCTGCTGGAGTATTCTCTGTGCCATTCATTATTTTTGGCTGCAAATCTTGTGATACTAGCTGTTTTTTTCCTTTTAAAAAAAGAAAATCCTGGGGCTATAAATACTGACTGGAAACTATGCAGGATTTTCTTGGCCTTTCCCCCCCAGCTGATCAGTGGAGGGTATTTATATACTTCGCAGCGTGCCACGGGGCAAAGATCCAATGTTTTGGGATTCCCCGAGGTTTGAGAAGTGCCGTTTCGGAAGAATGCAGCCGATCTGTGAAAACCCCTCACGGGAGCTGGCTTCATCTTTGCTTAAAATTAGCTCAACCTGGCACAATAAATAGGCAGCGCGGCTGAGCTTGGTGCCCAGGGCCCACGTGTGTTTTCGGATCCATTCCGGGTCATTTCTTACCTTGACTAGTCTTTGGAGGGAACTGTCTCCTCTTGTCTGCTCTCTTTGCACTGCTGAGAGTTAAATAAATCTGATTGTTTGTGGCTGAAAAGCTCAAGAAACACTGAAATCCCCCAAAGCCAGCATCAATCTCTGTCATCTATCTCACATTAGCATTCCTCCTTTTTTCCCCTTGCTCCTTCTTTTTGTTTTTTTTTTTGTCTCCGAGCCAGAACTATAAAGTGCTCCTGATGGGAGCAGCTTTGGAGAAGTTTGGGTGGGTTTCCACGACCCCGTTTAGCTTTGATCTCTCCTGCTTCCAAATTGGCCCAGATTTGGAGGTTGTCGGGGCCGTTCTCCGCTCGCAGCCGGAGCTCAGGCTCTTGCCCACGCTCCTCTCCTCCTGCCCGCAGATCCGTTGGAAGTACATGATCGTGGACGAAGGGCACAGGATGAAGAACCACCACTGCAAGCTCACGCAGGTCCTCAACACGCACTACGTAGCCCCGCGGCGCCTGCTGCTCACGGGGACCCCGCTGCAGAACAAGCTGCCCGAGCTGTGGGCCCTGCTCAACTTCCTCCTCCCGACCATCTTCAAGAGCTGCAGCACCTTTGAGCAGTGGTTTAACGCCCCGTTTGCCATGACAGGAGAAAAGGTATGGATGGAAGGAAGCAGCGGGAGGGCAGCTTAGGTGGGGGCAACACAGTTCTGCTGTTTTAACTTCTGCTAATTGCATTAGGATCATCATCTTCCTGTAAAATAGGGGTCCTTTAGCATGGGACTGACTGGTAGAGTAGAAAACTCGGAGTGTAACTGAGTGCTGGAAACGAGGGTCGAGGGGCTGTTCTCCCATCACTTAGAGCATCCATGTGGGAAGCTGGTTGGGCTCCTGCCAGGATGGATTCCCCAACCATGGAGGTGCTTTTAGTGCCATTATGTTCCTGGTTACGTGTCTGTGTGAAGAAACTCCTGCATTACAGCAGCTGAGGCTGGACAGAACAGGTTACCAAACAGCTTGGGGAAGATAAGGGAGCTTGAGCTTGAAAAATAAAATCAATGCAGAAACCTCAGGCTGTGGGAATTGCCTCAAAGAGACTTTAGGCTGGAAAACACGTTCTCAAAGTGCAGTTTATGGAGCATTTCTTCATTAAGTCTTACTTTCACCTTGGGAATCTTGCAGTCCATGAGGGCTGTGGAGGAAAGAGAGGAGCTCCTGCTGCTCATCACGTAATGATGTGTTTCCTGGGGTCTGGTAAAACAGGTGGATCTGAACGAAGAAGAAACAATTCTGATAATTCGGCGTTTACACAAAGTGCTGCGGCCCTTCCTGCTCAGGAGGCTGAAGAAGGAGGTCGAAGCGCAGCTACCTGAGAAGGTAAAGCCTGGAGGAACCGCCTCATCCGACCCTTCCTGCGTATCCATGTTCATTCCCACCTTGGTTTCACGTGGGGAATTTTGCTAAGAAGTAGCTTAAAAGGTTCCTTTCCAGGGGGGTGTTTTGCAGCTGCCCGCGTTCCCCTTGGGACTCACCTCTCCTTGGTCCTTGCAGGTGGAGTACGTGATCAAGTGCGACATGTCAGCCTTGCAGAGGGTGCTCTACAGACACATGCAGGCCAAGGGGGTGCTCCTCACGGACGGATCCGAGAAGGATAAAAAGGTTTGGCTGAGGAATTCCCTGTTTTGGGCAGTGCAGCGGCTTTGCAGGACCTTTCTGCTGGTGGAGTCGCTGTTAGTTCCTGGTAGACTCCAACCAGCAGCACGAAAGCCAGATCTGGCCCCTCTTGTTCCTTAAAGGAATTTTGGAGACTCTGTCAACTGTTTTAGAGCATCAACGGGCCAGTCCTGTGCTAAACATACGGGTTGTCCCTGGATTATGGATTGAGGCTGATCCACTACAAATCCCTCGTGCTTAGAGAAGAGCCTTGGAGGATGTGGTGGGTCTCACTGCATGGAGAGCTCTCTGCTCACCGAGGCCACCAGCTCGCTGTTAAAAGCAATTAAAAAGTCAAATGGCAATTAATTAACCAGAGGGGGAAAAAGAGACACTTGGGATTGAAAACAAAGAGGTGGAGATAAAATTCCTTATTCTTCCACCTACCTCCTTTCTGCTCTCTGTTCCCATAGAGCAGCTGGCTTGTAAAAACCCATCACTCCTTAGATTTCTCAAGGTGATTTTCATGTTTTCCTTAAAACCTTGAAATTCATCCCCGATCTATTAGAGGAAAGCCTGCTGCTAATAATAATTAGGAATAATTAATAAGCCCCAGGGCAGGGCTGTTTGGGGCAGCTTTTCCAGCTGTGCAGCCGGCCCTTTCCCAGGACTTGCTGCGTGTTGGATATGCAGGGAATATCCACCCGGAGCCTTGGCCTGTGCATTCCAAGCTCGGCACATCCAGAAGGGTTTTCCTGGGCGCTGCCCTCGCCGTTCCAAACTCACCCTTTTCCATCTCCTTTGTGCAGGGTAAAGGCGGTACAAAAACCTTAATGAATACGATCATGCAGCTGAGGAAAATCTGCAACCATCCCTACATGTTCCAGCATATAGAGGTAACGTGTCCGTTTTTGCACATTTCTTGGTTACAGATTCTCTAGAAACTTGTAAAAACTCTTCTGTCCACCAAATCTGCCCTCTGATTAAGGGGAGGTGTGAAGAGCTGCTAAGCCAAACGGTTCTTGTTGCTGCTCAGACCAGCCAGGATCCGTGTGTTAAAACCACAAGTGCAGGAGCCAGCAGATAAACTCTGCAGCCTTGGGTGGACCTCAGGCTCCTTCCAGAACCTTCCTTCTTGCCCTCCAAAATGCTGGGAAATCTGCTCAAACACATTCAGTGAAGCAGTGTTGCCTAAAAGAGCAAAATCAGTTGGATTTGCTGAGCCCTTTTGAGACAATCTCTCTGTCCATATAGGGAGCAAAACATCCGTTTTTTTATCCAGCAACGGGCAAAACATGTAAAAACGCTTCATTTCTGCGCCTGCCTCCCAGCACAGCTGCCCATTTCACACAAAGGCCCTTTGCTGCTGTTGCCCCTTCTCTGGGCCTGGCAGCCAGCTTTCTTTCTAGGGCTTTTCCAGGACTTTGCAGGATTCCTTGCTTGGAGGACAGGGTTTTATTGACGTTTTTCCTCTTTCTGCTTGCAGGAATCCTTTTCCGAGCACTTGGGTTTCACTGGAGGTATCGTGCAGGGGTAAGTGGAGGATTTTAGAGTTACAGGGAGTGATTTTTTAGCATCTTTGTGTGTGTGCACGTGGGGTTGGGGCATTGGTGCAATGCTGCAGCGGGTGCTGATCCCTCCCGCTTGGTTTTTAGCGCTGAATTCCCGTTTCCCCCCTTCTCTCCCAGCCTGGATTTGTACCGAGCGTCAGGGAAGTTCGAGCTCCTGGACAGGATTCTTCCCAAACTGCGAGCCACCAACCACAAGGTGCTGCTCTTCTGCCAGATGACCTCCCTCATGACCATCATGGAAGATTATTTTGCCTATCGCGGATTCAAATACCTCAGGCTGGACGGTGAGCGAATTCCCCGCGCAGGGCTGCGAATCCCGGTGCCCTCGGAGCTCCTGGAAATCCCACGTGTTTCCATTGGGAAGCTGCTGCTCTGCATTTCCCGCTGTTCCCTTGGAGCAGCTGGCGAGGGAGATGGATCTGGGAAAACCAACGCATCCGTAAGGCAATAAACCACATGCAGGATGCAGGAAAAAGGGAAAAAGAGACTAAATGGCAGCCCTTGAGTTTATAAAATCTCATGCTGCTCAAGATAAGTTAATCTTATCTACTATTAAATCTTGAAAACCTGGAAGATGCCATTAAGGGCCAGGTGATCCTATCCTGTATTGAAGTAATGGGAATATAAATTAGTTGAAGTCTGATTTTAATTCAGGAGGAGCGCACCGTAAACCTTAAGGTGGAAAAAATCTAATCTCACAAAGAAAGAAAGTCAATTTAGCATTTTATGTTGGAATGAGACATTAAATACTTGCAAAAAGATAAAACCCAGGGATGAAGCCATCAGGTGGCTGCCAGATCCTGCCTTCTTGGCTAGCAAAAGCGTCATAATTTTTAGGGACTTGGCTTCTGAATAAAGATAAAATGACCGGGAAGTCAGAAGTGCAAAACAAGATTCAAGGCCTTAATTTTAATTCAGGCTTCTTGACTTAAAGAATGACACGAATTAAATCGCTCCTTCGATCACAAAAATCCATGGGCTGCTGCGGCATCGTACGGAATCCGGCCCTTCCTGTTAGGAGCAGGGCAGTAATTCCCCCCCTGCTCCTGATCCTGCTGCCTTCCCAATGCTCCGCAGGGAGAATCCCTGCCCGTGGTGCCGAGGCCTTGACAGCCGTCGGCAGCAACAGCCGTCGGCAGCAACAGCCGCCACTTCTTGCGCCTGTTCCCTTTGCTGTAGGGATGAGTGTGTCCGTGCTCTGCCCTCTCCCTAACTCCTCTTGACACGTCTGGGAGTGTGCGGAGACCCCGCGGGATTGCGGAGCTGAATTTCCATGGATCCCGCATGATTGCGGAGTTGAGTTTCCCTGGATCCCGCGGGATTGCGGAGCTGAATTTCCCTGGATCCCACGTGATTGTGGAGCTGAGTTTCCCTGGATCCCGCGGGATTGCGGAGCTGAATTTCCATGGATCCCGCATTATTGCGGAGCTGAGTTTCCCTGGATCCCGCGTGATTGCGGAGCTGAATTTCCCTGGATCCCGCGGGATTGCGGAGCTGAGTTTCCCTGGATCCCACGGGATCGCGGAGCTGAATTTCCCTGGATCCCGCGGGATTGCGGAGCTGAGTTTCCATGGATCCCGCGTGATCACGGAGCTGAGTTTCCCTGGATCCCGCGTGATTGCGGAGCTGAGTTTCCCTGGATCCCGCGGGATTGCGGAGCTGAATTTCCCTGGATCCCACGTGATTGTGGAGCTGAGTTTCCCTGGATCCCGCGGGATTGCGGAGCTGAATTTCCATGGATCCCGCATTATTGCGGAGCTGAGTTTCCCTGGATCCCGCGTGATTGCGGAGCTGAATTTCCCTGGATCCCGCGGGATTGCGGAGCTGAGTTTCCCTGGATCCCACGGGATCGCGGAGCTGAGTTTCCCTGGATCCTGCGTGATTGCGGAGCTGAGTTTCCCTGGATCCCGCGGGATTGCGGAGCTGAGTTTCCATGGATCCCGCGTGATCACGGAGCTGAGTTTCCCTGGATCCCGCGTGATTGCGGAGCTGAGTTTCCCTGGATCCCGCGGGATTGCAGAGCTGAATTTCCCTGGATCCCGCGTGATCACGGAGCTGAGTTTCCCTGGATCCCGCGTGATTGCGGAGCTGAGTTTCCCTGGATCCCGCATGATTGCGGAGCTGAATTTCCCTGCATCCCACATTATTGCGGAGCTGAGTTTCCCTGGATCCCGCGGGATTGCGGAGCTGAATTTCCCTGGATCCCGCATGATTGTGGAGCTGAATTTCCCTGGATCCCGCATGATTGCGGAGCTGAGTTTCCCTGGATCCCGCGGGATTGCGGAGCTGAGTTTCCCTGGATCCCGCGTGATTGCAGAGCTGAATTTCCATGGATCCTGCGGGATTGCGGAGCTGAGTTTCCCTGCATCCTGCGGGATTGCGGAGCTGAGTTTCCCTGGATCCCGCATGATTGCGGAGCTGAGTTTCCCTGGATCCCGCATGATTGCGGAGCTGAGTTTCCCTGGATCCCGCGTTATTGCGGAGCTGAATTTCCATGGATCCCGCATAATTGCGGAGCTGAGTTTCCCTGGATCCCGCATAATTGCGGAGCTGAGTTTCTGATCCGCAGCCACAACTCGCTCTGGGGCTGAACGGACCCCAGGTTTTTCCTATATGAGCGATACCCCCGACTCCGGCTGTTGCTCTTCCCTCACAGCCGTTCTATGGAAAGCAACTGTGCGTCAGGCGCGCCGAGTCGCGCTGTAGCGTCCCGCCGGCGGTCCCGTCACCGCGACCGGGCTCTTCCCGGGCTTCCTTCCGCCTGTGCCGTTGTTCGTCACCGGCCGCCGTTGGAGAGGGGCTGCAGCACCAGTGGCTCCTCGCGTTGTCCCTGCTCCGTGGGGGACGGAATTCCACCTCATCCCGCGGTGCCTGGCGTTATTGCGGGAATAATCCTGCCTTTCCTTGTAGGAACCACTAAAGCCGAGGACCGGGGCATGTTGCTGAAGACTTTCAACGAGCCCGGCTCCGAGTACTTCATTTTCCTGCTGAGCACCCGCGCGGGCGGCCTGGGGCTGAACCTGCAGTCCGCGGACACCGTCATCATCTTCGACAGCGACTGGAACCCGCACCAGGTAAACAGCCCCCAAGCACAACCAGGAAGGCGATTCCGAAGGCCGGGAAAGCGATTCCGAAGGCCGGGAAAGCGACGGAGAAGAGCTCGGAGCCTCGGAGTTTTAGCACCTCTCCCTGCCAGCCCCGGCCTTTGGCCTTAGCGCCAGGACGGTCCCTTTGCACCGTGCGTCTCCCTGCAAACGCTGCCGTTTTTTCCTCCCAAAAAGGCCCGTTTTGCCCCTCCGATGCTGCCAGCCCTTGAGTCGCTGCTGAGTTTTGCCCCTTGTGTAGGAATTGGGCATTTCCTCAGCTCCACGAGCTGCAGGGAGCCTCGTGCGGCTGCGTTTTGCTAACAGCAACACTTAAAAACTCCCCACGAGCGGCTGCGGGCGCAGAGCCCTTGCTCCTCCATGGCACGTGCTGCGTTCAGACACCCCAATTTGGCTCCTGTGCTTTGCTCCGAGCCCGGTGCCGGCTGGGAAAGCCTCTGGAAAGGGCTTTCCAGGAGGAAAAGGAGCTCCCAGGGACAAACAGCTGGAATGCTACATGCAACAGCGTGATGGATCCTTCTTTTGTTATTACATCCAGTCCCCTAAGGACGGAGTAGCCATGGAAGCACGCGTTGATTATCCGGGAAGCCCCTTTCCCGTTGCGGGGAAGCCAACGCTTCCCGTGGGAAGCGGCTGCCTCGGGAACCCCCCGGCCCATGGAAGCACACGTTGATTATCCGGGAAGCCCCTTTCCCGTTTGGGGGAGCCAACGCTTCCCGTGGGAAGCGGCTGCCTCGGGAACCCCCCGGCCCATGGAAGCACACGTTGATTATCCGGGAAGCCCCTTTCCCGTTTGGGGGAGCCAACGCTTCCCGTGGGAAGCGGCTGCCTCGGGAACCCCCCGGCCCATGGAAGCACACGTTGATTATCTGGGAAGCCCCTTTCCCGTTGCGGGGAAGCCAGCGCTTCCCTTGGGAACCCCCCGGCCCATGGAAGCACACGTTGATTATCCGGGAAGCCCCTTTCCCGTTTGGGGAAGCCAACGCTTCCCGTGGGAAGCGGCTGCCTCGGGAACCCCCCGGCCCATGGAAGCACACGTTGATTATCCGGGAAGCCCCTTTCCCGTTGCGGGGAAGCCAGCGCTTCCCTTGGGAACCCCCCGGCCCATGGAAGCACACGTTGATTATCCGGGAAGCCCCTTTCCCGTTGCGGGGAAGCCAACGCTTCCCTTGGGAACCCCCCGGCAAACCCTGCGCACCTTCCCCGGCAGGACCTGCAGGCGCAAGACCGCGCGCACCGCATCGGGCAGCAGAACGAGGTGCGCGTCCTCCGCCTGTGCACCGTCAACAGCGTGGAGGAGAAGATCCTCGCCGCCGCCAAGTACAAGCTCAACGTGGACCAGAAGGTCATCCAGGCCGGCATGTTCGACCAGAAGTCGTCGAGCCACGAGCGCCGCGCGTTCCTGCAGGCCATCCTGGAGCACGAGGAGCAGGACGAGGTAAGGGGCAGCCCCGCGCCGCTTCCCGCGACACCCGCGCGCCGCCGGCGCCCGCGTTTTTGCCGCCCCGCTCTCTGCGGCGGCCGGAAGGAGCATGAGCACTCGGTGCTATCGAAGCGGCTTTTCGCGTCGGGGGAAAAAAAAAAAAAAAAAAAGTGCCGGATTGACAGCCCTGGAGACTGAAGTCCTCTATTTATCCACAGAACAGATACAGCGCGGGCAGCGGCAGTGGCAGTGCAAGCTTCCCCCACACTGCCTCCACCCTGTGCCTGAACGCTGAGTTGGAGGAACCACCTCTAAAGGTGAGAGGGGTTGTTCAGTCTCCACGCCCATTCAATCCTCGGCCTTGCTGCTGAGTCCGCCCCACGCACGTGCCAGCTCTCGACACTGCTTTTGCCACGTGGATGCCCGAGAGCACCCCCAAAACCACACGAAAATCGACACAAACACCCACATTTTTTCTTTTTCCGCGGGCAACCGAACCAGCGTCGGATGGTTTCAATGTTCGGTGCCGCATTTTTTTTTTCCGCTCCCGAGCGTACGAACGGCCGCGCCGGCTTCTCTCGCCGCTGACCGGGGGGTTTTCTTGGGATCCCGCAGGAAGAAGATGAGGTTCCCGACGACGAAACGGTCAACCAGATGATCGCGCGCCACGAAGAGGAGTTTGACCTTTTCATGGTGAGCATGGCACAGGCGGCGGAGGAGAAGCGAGGCCTGCTGTTCTCCGGGGTCTAAAACGGTCTTTCTAACAGAAATCAACTGAGAGTGCTTAACGGAGCCGTGATTCGTTCCGAGTCCAACAGGTAAAGGGAAACAGCAGAGCGGGGGCTCCCAGGACCCCCGCTAAGGGACGAGGCGCTGGGGGCCGCAGGGACAGCAGGACGCGGGGACGGAGGCGCCGGCGAGTTCGGCCCCGGCCCCGTTCGGCGCCGGCCGGGGGCTTTAATGCCCCCCTAGACCGGTCCCGGTCGAGCCCTTAAGAAACCAGGAGGTTTTTTGAAGCTCTTGCTTTAAAATAAGAGCAAAATCCAAGTGTCTCCCGTGCACAAAAGCTCCTGTTGGAGAGGAGCAGTTAAGGAAAGAGGTGGAGGCCAAAGTGGCTCCTCCTGCAGGAGGAGGAGAACGTTCAAGCCAAAGCCTCGGTGGAGCCTTTCCCGCCTCGGCATTTCTTATTCATTAATTAAATGCATTAAGCATTAATTATAACGGGCTGTTTGTGTCTCCTCCGGAGCCCCCGCCAAGTCCCGCACGTTTGTCCGTGTGCCGGCCGCGCTTCCGCTGGGAGCGGAAAACGGCGGGTGAACAATGCGGATTCATCCAGCGGGGCGGCCGGATTAACGAGCCCAAAGGGGCTAATTGGCCCTAGTAGCCGCTTCTGCTCCGGATTCATCAACCCGGTCCAGGGCTTGTGGTTGAGCAGCGGCCGCGGAGCCGTAAGCGGCTGGCGGCGCCGGAGCCCTTTGGCTTCCCGCCGCGGTCGTTCCCGTGCGGCCGCCGGGATCCCGGCGCGCTCCGGAGCGCCGCGCCGGCCCCACAGCCCATCCCTCTCGTTGTAGCGCATGGACCTGGACCGGCGGCGGGAGGAAGCGCGGAATCCCAAGCGCAAACCGCGGCTCATGGAGGAGGACGAGCTGCCCTCGTGGATCATCAAGGACGACGCCGAGGTGGAGAGGCTCACGTGCGAGGAGGAGGAGGAGAAGATGTTCGGCCGCGGCTCCCGGCACCGCAAGGAGGTCGATTACAGCGACTCGCTGACCGAGAAGCAGTGGCTCAAGGTATACATGGTACAGCACCGTTCTCCACTGGCCTTCTCCGTCGGCATCGCCAATCCCGGAGCTTCCCGGCTCGCGCGCGGCGCTTGCTCTGCCGGGATTTGGGGCATCCCGGGAAAATGGGGCGTGCTGCCGAGCGGCGCCTTGGGAAGCAGGAATAGCCTCAGCTTTAAGCCGTGATGTCGAGGCCGGGGTTTCCCCGTCCCGGAGAGGCTCTAACAGCCCCTGCTCCGGCTGCTCCCTCTTGTGATCCCCATTTCCCCCCAAACCGCTTGGAAAAATCCCTCCTTTATGGTAAAATCTCCCCAAAATCCCCCTCGGGAGGCCGGGGCTGCCTCCTTCAAAGCCCAGCCGCCGATCCGGAGCGGGACGAGGCGCTTCCGTGGGGCGATTCCCATGGGACGAGGCGCTTCCGCGGGGCGATTCCCATGGGATGAGGCGCTTCCGTGGGGCGATTCCCGCGGGATGAGGCGCTTCCGCGGGGCGATTCCCATGGGATGAGGCGCTTCCGTGGGGCGATTCCCGTGGGATGAGGCGCTTCCGTGGGGCGATTCCCGTGGGATGAGGCGCTTCCGTGGGGCGATTCCCATGGGATGAGGCGCTTCCGTGGGGCGATTCCCGTGGGATGAGGCGCTTCCGTGGGGCGATTCCCGCGGGACGAGGCGCTTCCGCAGGGCGATTCCCATGGGACGAGGCGCTTCCGTGGGGCGATTCCCGTGGGACGAGGCGCTTCCGCGGGGCGATTCCCATGGGACGAGGCGCTTCCGCGGGGCGATTCCCATGGGACGAGGCGCTTCCGTGGGGCGATTCCCATGGGACGAGGCGCTTCCGTGGGGCGATTCCCGCGGGACGGGGCGCTTCCGCGGGGCGATTCCCGCGGGACGAGGCGATTCCCATGGGACGAGGCGCTTCCGCGGGGCGATTCCCACGGGACGAGGCGATTCCCATGGGACGAGGCGCTTCCGTGGGGCGATTCCCATGGGACGAGGCGCTTCTGCGGGGCGATTCCCATGGGATGAGGCGCTTCTGCGGGGCGATTCCCATGGGACGAGGCGCTTCCGCGGGGCGATTCCCATGGGACGAGGCGCTTCCGCGGGGCGATTCCCATGGGACGAGGCGCTTCCGCGGGGCGATTCCCATGGGACGAGGCGCTTCCGCGGGGAGATTCCCATGGGACGAGGCGCTTCCGCGGGGCGATTCCCATGGGACGAGGCGCTTCCGCGGGGCGATTCCCATGGGACGAGGCGCTTCCGCGGGGAGATTCCCATGGGACGAGGCGCTTCCGCGGGGCGATTCCCATGGGATGAGGCGCTTCCATGGGGCGATTCCCGCGGGACGAGGCGCTTCCGCGGGGCGATTCCCATGGGACAAGGCGCTTCCGCGGGGCGATTCCCATGGGATGAGGCGCTTCCGCGGGGCGATTCCCATGGGACAAGGCGCTTCCGCGGGGCGATTCCCATGGGATGAGGCGCTTCCGCGGGGCGATTCCCATGGGACGAGGCGCTTCCGTAGGGCGATTCCCGCGGGATGAGGCGCTTCTGCGGGGCGATTCCTGCGGGACGGGGCGATTCCCATGGGATGAGGCGCTTCCGCGGGGCGATTCCCATGGGACAAGGCGCTTCCGCGGGGCGATTCCCATGGGATGAGGCGCTTCCGCGGGGCGATTCCCATGGGACGAGGCGCTTCCGTAGGGCGATTCCCGCGGGATGAGGCGCTTCTGCGGGGCGATTCCTGCGGGACGGGGCGATTCCCATGGGACGAGGCGCTTCCGCGGGGAGATTCCCGCGGGCCAAGGCGCTTCCATGGGGCGATTCCCGCGGGACGAGGCGCTTCCGCGGGGCGATTCCCGCGGGACGAGGCGCTTCCGCGGGGCGATTCCCGCGGGACGAGGCGCTTCCGCGGGGCGATTCCCGCGGGACGAGGCGCTTCCGCGGGGCGATTCCCGCGGGACGAGGCCCTTCCGCGGGGCGATTCCCATGGGCCGAGGCGCTTCCATGGGGCGATTCCCGCGGGACGAGGCGCTTCCGCGGGGCGATTCCCGCAGGACGGGGCGATTCCCATGGGACGAGGCGCTTCCATGGGGCGATTCCCGCGAGACGGGGCGATTCCCGTGGGATGAGGCGATTCCCATGGGACGAGGCGCTTCCGTGGGGCGATTCCCATGGGACGAGGCGCTTCCGCGGGGCGATTCCCGCAGGACGGGGCGATTCCCATGGGACGAGGCGCTTCCGCGGGGCGATTCCCTTGGGATGAGGCGCTTCCGCGGGGTGATTCCCGCGGGATGAGGCGCTTCCGCGGGGCGATTCCCATGGGATGAGGCGCTTCCGCGGGGCGATTCCCGTGGGACGAGGCGCTTCCGCGGGGCAATTCCCATGGGATGAGGCGATTCCCATGGGGCGATTCCCTTGGGACGAGGCGCTTCCGCGGGGCGATTCCCATGGGACGAGGCGCTTCCGTGGGGCGATTCCCGCGGGATGAGGCGCTTCCGTGGGGCGATTCCCATGGGATGAGGCGCTTCCATGGGGCGATTCCCATGGGCTGAGGCGCTTCCATGGGGCGATTCCCATGGGATGAGGCGCTTCCATGGGGCGATTCCCGTGGGACGAGGCGCTTCCACGGGGTGATTCCCACGAGACGGGGCGATTCCCGTGGGATGAGGCGATTCCCATGGGACAGGGCGCTTCCGCGGGGCGATTCCCACGAGACGGGGCGATTCCTATGGGACGAGGCGATTCCCAGGGGACGAGGTGCTTCTGCGGGGCGATTCCTGCGGGACGGGGCGATTCCCATGGGACAAGGCGCTTCCGCGGGGCGATTCCCGTGAGCCGAGGTGATTCCCATGGGACGGGGCGATTCCTGCGGTACGAGGCGCTCCCGCGGGGCAATTCCCATTGGACGAGGCGCTTCCGCGGGGCGATTCCCGCAGGACGGGGCGATTCCCGTGGGAAGAGGCGCTTCCGTGGGGCGATTCCCACGGGACGGGGCGATTCCCATGGGACGAGGCGCTTCCACGGGGTGATTCCCGCGGGATGAGGCGCTTCCGCGGGGCGATTCCCACGGGAAGCGGCTCCCGCCGGCGCTAGCGGCTGTCGCTCCCCGCGCCAGGCCATCGAGGAGGGGACGCTGGAGGAGATCGAGGAGGAGGTGCGCCAGAAGAAGTCGTCGCGCAAGCGCAAGCGCGACGCCGACGGCGCCGCCGCCGCCGCCGCGCCGACCACCAGCACCCGCAGCCGCGACAAGGACGACGAGAGCAAGAAGCAGAAGAAACGGGGCCGCCCGCCCGCCGAGAAGCTCTCGCCCAACCCGCCCAACCTCACCAAGAAGATGAAGAAGATCGTGGACGCCGTCATCAAGTATAAGGACAGGTAGGGGAAGAGGGCGGCGTTCCCGGCTCTTCTCCCGGTTCGCCGGAGCGGCCGCGACTTGCAGAGCGCTTCCCGTGTCCAGCTGGCAGCTCCCTGTGGAGGGCCGGGAATGAGGGATTCATTGTGGCCTCTTCCCCATGGAGCTCCCTAATTAGCCACGGTAGCCGCTCCATGCCCGGCACGCGCCGTCCTGCGGCTCCCGATCCGCCTTTTCCAGCTTCCGCGGGTCGCTCGGCTCCTCAAAAGGCACCGGGGCCGGGCCGCGGGCGCCCGCTTCCCGCAGCGTTCCGGAGCGAGGGAAGCTCCTCACGTCCTTCCCTCTTCCCTTGCAGTAGCAGTGGACGGCAGCTCAGCGAGGTCTTCATCCAGCTGCCTTCCCGCAAGGAGCTTCCCGAGTACTACGAGCTCATCCGCAAGCCCGTGGACTTCAAGAAAATCAAGGTAAAGCCGCCGGGAAAACTCATCCCGCCTTTCCCGGCCGGAGCGCCCGATCCCGGCCGGAGGGCGAGCTGCGCTGCGGGCACCGGAGCCGCCGCTCTCCTTGTGTTCCCGGCATTCCTGGAACGCTCCGAGGAGCGGGGAACGTTCCCGGCGTGCGGAAGCCGGGCTGATTTGTCCCCGTTCCTGCAGGAGCGCATCCGCAACCACAAATACCGGAGCCTCAATGACCTGGAGAAGGACGTGATGCTGCTGTGCCAGAACGCGCAGACCTTCAACCTGGAGGGCTCCCTGGTAAGGAACGCGCCGGGAGCCGATCCCGGATCCCGCGGGAAGAGCCGGCCGCGCTCCGGGGGCGCCGGCGCTGACGGCGGCGCCGCTCCCGCAGATCTACGAGGATTCCATCGTGCTGCAATCCGTGTTCACGAGCGTGAGGCAGAAGATCGAGAAGGAGGAGGAGAGCGAAGGCGAGGACAGCGAGGAGGAGGAGGAGGGGGAAGAGGAAGGATCCGAGTCCGAGTGTGAGTCCCATCCCGCGGGAACATGCGCGTGCCGGCGGGAGGGATGCGGAGCCCGGAGCTCCTTCCCCGAGGAGCAGCGTGTCCATGGGAAGCTCCTGCTGCTCCGGGGGGAGCGAGGCCGTCCGCGGGCTCCGGCACCGGGCGCTGCCGGATGCGGGAAGCGGGATCCGGCTCGGCGTGACGGCCGTTCCCGCCCGCTTCCCGCAGCGCGCTCCGTCAAGGTGAAGATCAAGCTGGGCCGCAAGGAGAAGGCGCCGGAGCGGCTCAAGGGCCGGCGGCGGCCGAGCCGCGGCTCCCGCGCCAAGCCGGTCGTGAGCGACGACGACAGCGACGAGGAGCAGGAGGAGGTAACGGAGCGGCCGGGAACGCCCCGCATCCCGCCGGGACCCCCCCGCGTCCCGCCGGGAACCCCCCGCGTCCCTTCCAGAACCCCCTGCATCCCACCGGGAATGCCCCGCGTCCCGCCGGGAATGCCCCGCATCCCGCTGGGAACGCCCCGCATCCCGCCGGGAACCCCCGACATCCCGCCGGGAACGCCCCGCGTCCCTTCCGGAACCCCCTGCGTCCCGCCGGGAACACCCAGCATCCCACTGGGAACGTCCCGCGTCCCTTCCGGAACCGCCCGCATCCCGCCGGGAATGCCCCGCATCCCGCCAGGAACCCCCTGCATCCCGCCGGGAACGTCCCGCGTCCCTTCCGGAACCCCCCGCGTCCTGCCGGCAACGCCCCGCATCCCGCCGGGAACGTCCCGCATCCCGCCGGGAACCCCCGACATCCAGCCGGGAACACCCCGCGTCCCTTCCGGAACCCCCTGTGTCCCACCAGGAACGCCCCGCATCCCGCCAGGAACCCCCTGCGTCCCTTCCGGAACCCCCCGCGTCCCACCGGGAACGTCCCACGTCCCGCCGGGAACGCCCCGCATCCCTTCCGGAACCCCCTGCGTCCCGCCGGGAACCCCCCGCATCCCGCTGGGAACCCCCTGCGTCCCTTCTGGAACCCCCTGCGTCCCGCCGGGAACGTCCCACGTCCCGCCGGGAACGCCCCGCGTCCCTTCCGGGACCCCCTGCGTCCCGCCGGGAATGCCCCGCATCCCGCCGGGAACGTCCCGCATCCCGCCGGGAACATCCCGCGTCCCTTCCGGAATCCCCCGCGTCCCGCCGGGAACCCCCGCATCCCGCCGGGACCCCCCCGCATCCCGCCGGGACCCCCCCGCATCCCGCCGGGAACCCCCTGCATCCCGCCGGGAACCCCCTGTGTCCTGCCGGGAACGTCCCGCATCCCACCGGGAACGCCCCGCATTCTGCCGGGAACGCCCCGCGTCCCTTCTGGAACCCCCCGCGCATCCGGGCTCACCGCTTCCCTCTCGCCCCCAGGATCGCTCCGGCAGCGGCACCGAGGAGGACTGAGCGCCACATTCCAAGGGGAGCCCCTTCCCCGCCGGAGCCGCCGTATTCCCTTAGCTCTACCGGGTAGCGACCGCGTAGTATCCGTAGTATCCAACCTCTTCCCTATTTATCCGGCGGAGGGACGGAGTTCCGGCCGGCTCCCTTGTAACAGCATTAACCGTTCCCAAGGATTGCGGCTCGGGGACCGCTCGGGATCTCTCCATGATTATCCCTGTTTTTCCCTCTCCCTGGCAGGCCCGTTCCGGGATGGGCCGGCTGTAGTTTGGCCCCGTGGATGCATGTCCGTAGCCGCCCACTCCTAGTACTGTATTTTCCGGAGCCGGCGCCCGCCGGGAACGCCGGGAACGCGGCGGCGCCGGCCGCGTGTGTCAATGTCACTGGATTTCAAGCAGTAATAAATTAAGCGAACGCGGACGCGGGATCCGTTCCGGGCGCTCCGGCTGCTCCGCGCGCCGGTTTTTTGGGATCTTTCCCTCCTCCGCTCGCCCGAGGGACCCGGATTCTGCTCATTCCTGGGATATTTCCCTGCCTCCGGGTCGGAGGGAGCGGCCGGGTTCTCCATCGGATCCGTGTCCGGCTGCTGCTAACGAGGGTCCCCCTTCCTGTCCTGGGATATGGGATAGTGCCAGTGTCATAGGGAATAATGGGAATATCGCTCAGGATAGCGGGAATTTTGGCTCCCTGTGAGCCAGGAGCGTTTAACCCCCCCGCCATGGTGCAAACGGACGCATCCGGTGGGATGTTGCCCCCGCTCCCCTTTTCCCTTTGGGAATCTCGGGGCAGGAACCTGGGAATTCCGGGAAAAGCAGCAGGACGGGGGCTGGCCCGGGGGGCTCCTATTCCCTGTCTCCCATCCTGAAATTCCAGCGCCGATCCCGCATTTTCGGGGCCGTCCCGCAGCTCCGGAGCAGAGCGACGATTCCCGGGATGCGGCGTTCCCGCCCGGCTCCATCCCGGCCCCGCCGGAGCGCCCCAAAACTGCGACGTTCTGTCCCCAAAACGGCCCCGGTGGCACCGTGTCCCCGTCAGGCGGCGACTTGGGGGTGACACCGGGTTTTGGGGGTGACATTGGGTTTTTGGGGGGAGACGCCGGGTTTTTGGGGGGGAAAAGCCATTTTTTGGCAGCGACGCTGGGTTTCGGGGGGAGATGCTGGGTTTTTGGGGGGCGACACTGGGTTTTGGGGGGAGACGCTGGGTTTTTGGGGACGATGCCGGGTTTTTGGATGGCGACTCCAGGTTTTTGGAGGCGATGTCGGGTTTTAAGGGGGAGACACTGGGTTTTTGGGTGAAGACACCGGGTTTTTGGGGGCGATGCCGGGTTTTGGGGGGAGATGCCGGGTTTTGGGGGGCGACGTCTGGTTTTAAGGGGGAGACCCCGGGTTTTTGGGGGTGATGCTGGAATTTTGGGGGAGACGCCGGGTTTTTTGGGGGCGACGCCGGGTTTTGGGGGGCGACGTTGGGTTTTTGGGGGAGATGCCGGGATTTTGGGGACGATGCCGGGTTTTTGGGGGGTGACGCTGGGTTTTGGGGGCGACACCAGTTTTTTGGGGGACGACACTGGGTTTTTGGGGGGCGTCACCGGGTTTTGGGAGGCGACGCCGGGATTTTGGGGGGCGACGCCGAGTTTTTTGGGGGAGACGCCGAGATTTTGGGGGCGATGCTGAGTTTTTGGGGGCAACACCGGATTTTGGGTGGAAAAGCCGTGTTTTTGGAGGCGATGCCGGGATTTTGGCGGTGATGCCAGGATTTTGGGGGACGACGCCGGTTTTTTGGGGATGACACCGGGATTTTGGGGGACGATGCCGGTTTTTTGGGGGGAAACGCCGGGATTTGGGGGCGTTCCGGGCGTTTCTCCCGGTCCGCGCGGGGCGGGGTCCCCTCGCTCCGCCCCGCCCCGCCCCGGCGGCGGCCGCGTCACCCCACGCGGAAGCCCCTCCCCCCACGGGTAAGCCCCTCCCCCACGCGGAAGCCCCTCCCCCTCACGCGGAAGCCCCTCCCCCTCACGCGGAAGCCCCTCCCCGGGCGCTGCCCCTTGAAAGGCGGTGGCGGCGCCGGGGCCGCCCCCCCCGCGACAGCGGCGGAGCCACGTGCGGAACCGGCGGCACCGGAGGAGGAACCGGCGGCACCGGCGGAGGAGGCGGCGGAGCCATGAGCCGAGCGCGGCTGGCGGCCCTGGTGCTGCTCGGCCTCGTGGGGGCCCCGGCAGGTGAGCGGGAGGCACCGGGAGGAACCGCAGGGACCCGGGAGGCACCGGGAGGCACCGGGGAGGAACCGCAGGGACCCGGGGAGGCACTGGGGGGAACTGGACGGGGCCGGGAAGGCGCCGGGAGTCACCGGGTGGCACCGGGAGTCACCGGGAGGACCTGGACGGGGCCGGAGAGGCACCAGGGGGTACGGCAGGGCACCGGGGCGGCACCGGGAGGTACCGCAGGACACCCGGGAGGCACCGGGAGGTACCGGGGAGGCACCGGGAGGAACCGGGCGAGGCCGGGAAGGCACCGGGAATCACCGGGTGGCACCGTAGGGGCCCGGGGAGTCACCAGGAGGCACCGGGAGGAACTGGACGGGGCCGGGGAGGCACCGGGGAGTCACCGGGAGTAACGGGACGGGGCCGGGGAGGCACCGGCTGGCACCAGGAGGCACCGTAGGGACCCGGGGAGTCACCGGGAGCTACCGGGGAGGCACCGGGAGGGAGCGGAGGGGCTCAAGGAGAGACCGGACGGGGCCGGGCAGGTACCGGGGAGCAGCCGGGAGGCACCCGGGGCCAACGGGGACCCCCGGGGCCACCGGGAGGAGCCGCCGGGAACCCCCGGGGGTCCCGTTTCCCGCCGGGGGTCGCGGGGCCGCCGTGGCCGCCGGGCTGGGCGGGAAAGGGGCGGGGCGAGGGGTGGCCCCGCCCCGACACGCGGCGCGCGGGCCAACCGCGGCGCGCGCCCCGCCCGGCGCCGCCGCGTCCGCGCTTCCCATTGGCCGCGGCCGCAACTGGCCACCGGCCCGAACGGGCCAATGGGAGCCCGGTGCGCGGAGGGGCGGGGCTTTCGCACGCGCCCGGGATGGGGCCCCGTAGAGCGGGGCTGGGTCCGGACCGGGACCCGGTCCTGCCCCATAGACCCGGACTAGGCCCCAATGGGGCCCGGTCCTGCCCCATAGACCCGGGCTAGGCCCCACGCAGGTCCCATGGACACGAGTCCTGCCCCATAGTCTCGGGGCTGGGCCCCATTCCTGCCCTACGGGGCTGGTTCCTGCCCCATTAAGTCTGTTGCTGCCCCCTGGACTCAGTTTCTGCCCCATAGACAGGGGCTGGGCCCCAAAAGGGTCTCACAGGTCCCGTTTCTGCCCCATGGAGGCAGTTCTGGCCCCATAGATGCAAGGTTGGGCCCCGTTCCTGCCCCATGGAGCCCGTTCCTGCCCCATAGACAGGGGCTGGGCCCCAAAAGGGTCCCACAGGTCCCGTTCCTGCCCCATGGAGCCCGTTCCTGCCCCATAAACCGGGGCTGGGCCCCAGAAGGGTCCCACAGATCCTGTTCTTGCCCCATGGAGGCAGTTCCTGCTCCATAGACCGGGGCTGGACCCCAAAAGGGTCCCACAGGTTCCGTTCCTGCCCCATAGATGCGAGGTTGGGCCTTGTTCCTGCCCCATGGAGCCCATTCCTGCCCCATGGAGCCCGTTCCTGCCCCATAGACAGGGGCCGGGCCCCAAAAGGGTCCCACAGGTCCCGTTCCTGCCCCATAAACCGGGGCTGGGCCCCAGAAGGGTCCCACAGATCCTGTTCTTGCCCCAGGGAGGCAATTCCTGCTCCCTAGACCGGGGCTGGACCCCAAAAGGGTCCCACAGGTCCCGTTCCTGCCCCATAAATGCAGATCCTGCCCCACAGACCTGCAGCTGGGCCCCACACACCCCATTCCCGCCCCCCTCCAGCACAGACACCCCAAGGCCCCACTCCCAAGGTGGGGCCAAAGGGCCGGATCCGCCCGCGTGGGTCGGGATGGCCGGAACCTCCCCCGGGATCAGGGAACTTCCCTGGGATCAGGGAACCTCCCTGGGATCAGGGAACCTCCCTGGGATCAGGGAACCTCCCCCGGGATCGAGGAACCTCCCCTGGGATCCTCCCCGGGATCGAGGAACCTCCCCCGGGATCGAGGAACCTCCCCCGGGATCGAGGAACCTCCCCCGGGATCAGGGAACCTCCCCCGGGATCGAGGAACCTTCCTGGGATCGAGGAACCTCCCCCGGGATCGAGGAACCTCCCTGGGATCAGGGAACCTCCCCCGGGATCGAGGAACCTCCCCCGGGATCAGGGAACCTCCCCCGGGATCAGGGAACCTCCCCCGGGATCAGGGAACCTCCCTGGGATCAGGGAACCTCCCCCGGGATCAGGGAACCTCCCCCGGGATCGAGGAACCTCCCCCGGGATCGAGGAACTTCCCTGGGATCAAGGAACTTCCCTGGGATCAAGGTCCGCGGGAGCGGGGCCGGGTGCTGAGCTCCCTGTTCCGCAGGCGCTTCCGAGTGCGGCGGTGGCCGATTCCGCTGCGGCGACGGCCGCTGCGTGCCGGCGGCGTGGGTGTGCGACGGCAGCGCCGAGTGCTCCGACGGCTCCGACGAGGCCCCGGAGACGTGCCGTGAGTGCCGCGTCCCGGCGCGTCCCGCGGCGCCGGCTCCCGCGCCGATCCGCGTCCTCCCGTTCCGTCCGCAGGCTCCGTGTCCTGCGCGCCGGGGGAATTCCGCTGCGGCGGCGGCGGCCGCTGCGTCCCGGCGCCCTGGCGCTGCGACGGCGCCGAGGACTGCGAGGACGGCTCGGATGAGCGCGATTGCCGTGAGTGCTCCGGGGGGAAGCGGGAGGGCGTCCTGGAACCGGGATGGTGTCCGGGAAGCGGGATGGCATCCTGGGAAGCGTGGGATGGTGTCCGGGAACCGGGAGGGTGCCCTGGAACCGGGAGGGCGTCTGGGAAGCGGGATGGCGCCCTGGGAAGCGAGATGGTGCCCTGGAACCGGGATGGTGCCCTGGGAACCGGGATGGCGTCCTAGGAACCGGGAGGGCGTCCTGGAACCGGGATGGCGCCCTGGGAAGCGAGATGGCGTCCTGGAACCGGGATGGTGCCCTGGGAACCGGGAGGGCGTCCTGGAACCGGGAGGGCGTCCTGGAACCGGGAGGGCGCCCTGGGAAGCGCGGGAGGGTGCCCTGGAACCGGGATGGTGCCCTGGAACCGGGATGGCGCCCTGGGAAGCGGGATGGCGCCCTGGGAAGCGGGATGGCGCCCTGGGAAGCGCGGGATGGCGTCCTGGGAAGCGCGGGATGGTGCCCTGGGAACTGGGATGGCGTCCTAGGAACCGGGAGGGCGTCCGGGAACCGGGAGGGCGTCCTGGGAACCGGGAGGGCGTCCTGGAACCGGGAGGGCGTCCTGGGAAGCGGGATGGCGCCCTGGGAAGCGGGATGGCGCCCTGGGAAGCGGGATGGCGCCCTGGGAACCGCGGGATGGTGCCCTGGGAAGTGGGAGGGCGTCCTGGGAACCGGGATGGCGCCCTGGATCCGGGATGGTGTCCGGGAAGCGGGAGGGTCTCACGGAGCCACTTCCCGCAGCGGCGCGGCCGTGCGGCGCCGAGCAGTTCCGCTGCGGCAGCGGGCCGTGCGTGAGCGGCGCCTTCGTGTGCGACGGCGAGGCCGACTGCGAGGACGGCGCCGACGAGCGCGGCTGCCCCGCGGCCACGTGCGGCGCCGGCGCCTTCCGCTGCGGCGACTCCCGCTGCATCCCGCGCCTCTGGGCGTGCGACGGCGACGCCGACTGCGCCGACGGCTCCGACGAGGCCGCGTGCGGCGGCGCCGCCGGCCCCGCGCCGTGCCCGCCGCTGCAGTTCCACTGCGGCAGCGGCGAGTGCATCCACCAGCGCTGGCGCTGCGACGGCAGCGCCGACTGTCGCGACCGCTCCGACGAGGCCGATTGCGGTGGGTGGTGGCGGCGGCCGCCGCGCGGGTGTTGTCCCTTTTCGCGGTGCTCACCGGGCTCGTCCCCGCAGCGGTGGCTTCGTGCCGCCCCGACCAGTTCCAATGCGACGACGGCACCTGCATCCACGGCAGCCGGCAGTGCGACCGCGAGGTCGACTGTAGCGACATGAGCGACGAGGTCGGATGCGCCAACGGTGAGGCCGCTGTGTTGGTGTCACCGCCGGTGTCGCGCGCCGGTGTCACCCCGCGCGCGGCGCCAGCGTCCGCTCTGCGTCCCCTCCCGCAGTGACAACGTGCGACGGGCCCCACAAGTTCAAGTGCCGCTCAGGCGAGTGCATCCCGCTGGAGCGGGTGTGCGACAGGCGGCGCGACTGTCGCGACTGGTCCGACGAGCCCATCAAGGAGTGCGGTGAGCGCCGGGAATGGAGCCGGGAAGGGACCGGTACCGTCCCCCGCACCGGGGCTCAGCGACCGCCGCGCTCCGTCCCCAGGTGTCAACGAGTGCCTGGACAACCGCGGCGGCTGTTCCCACATCTGCAAGGACCTCCGGATCGGCTACGAGTGTCTGTGTCCCGAGGGCTTCCGGCTGGTGGACGGAAAGCGCTGTGAAGGTGACGGCGGCTCCGGGCGGCCCCGCTCGCGGTGTCCCCGCTCCGCCTGACGTCCCCCGGCTTCTCCCGTAGACATTGACGAGTGCCAGGACCCCGCGACCTGCGGGCAGCTCTGCGTCAACCTGGAGGGCGGCTACAAGTGCGAGTGCGGCGCCGGCTACCGGCTGGACCCGGCGGGCAAGGCCTGCAAGGCGGAGGGTGAGCGGGCGCGCCGGCGTCACCGTCGCCCGTGGTGGTGTCACCCACGGCAGTATCACTGTCATCCATGGTGGTGTCACCCGCAGCGGTGTCACTGGCAGTGGCGTCACCCGCAGTGGCGTCACCATCACCTGCGGCGGCATCACTGTCACCCATGGTGGCGTCACCCATGGTGGCGTCACCCGCGGCGGCGTCGCTGGCGGTGGCGTCACCCGCAGCGGTGTTACCGTCACCCGTGGTGGCGTCACCCGTGGCAGCGTCGCTGGCGTCACCATCACCCGCAGTGGCGTCACCCGTGGTGGCATCACCCGCGGCGGCATTGCTGGCGTCACCATCACCCGTGGCAGTGTCGGTGTCACCCGTGGTGGCGTCATCTGCGGTGGCGTTGCTGGTGTCACCGTCACCCGCAGCGGTGTCACCCGTGGTGGCGTCACCCATGGCGGTGTTGCTGGCGGTGGTGTCACCCGCGGCGGTGTTACTGTCACCCCTGGTGGTGTCACCCGCGGTGGCATCACTGGCGTCACCGTCCCCCATGGCGGTGTCACCATCACCCGCAGTGGTGTCACCCGTGATCGCGTCACCCGCGGCGGCGTCGCTGGCGGTGGCATCACCCGCAGCGGTGTCACCATCACCCACGGTGGTGTCACCCGCAGTGGCGTTGCTGGCGTCACCGTCACCCGTGGTGGCGTCACCTGCGGCGGCGTCGCTGGCAGTGGTGTCACCCATGGCAGCGTCACCCATGGCAGCGTCACCATCACCCGTGGCGGTGTCACCGTCACCGGCGGTGGCGTCACCGGCGTTGTCCCCGCGCAGGTGCCGCGGCGGCGCTGCTCTTCACCAACCGGCACGAGGTGCGCCGCATGGCGCTGGACCGCAGCAACTACACCAGCCTGGTGCCGCACCTCAAGCACGTGGTGGCCCTGGACGTGGACGTGGCGCGCGGCACCGTCTACTGGTCCGACCTGTCCCAGAGGACCATCTACCGGTGAGGCCGGCGGTACCGTCGCGGCACCGCGCGGCACCGTCGCGGCGCCCGCTCATCCCGTCTCCTCGCTCCCGCAGCGCCGCCATGGAGCGCGCGGGTGACGCCGGCCACCACGTCCCCGTGGTGGCCGCGGGGCTGCGGGCGCCCGACGGCCTCGCGTTCGACTGGGTCCACGGCAACATCTACTGGACGGACTCGCAGCTGGGGGCCGTGGCGGTGGCCGACGGCGCCGGCGCGCGCAGGGCCACGCTGGTGCGCGAGGCCGGCTCCAAGCCGCGCGCCATCGCGCTGGACCCGCTGCGCGGGTGCGTTGGTTGCCCGCGCGGGTCCCTTTCCCGGTCCCGGGAATGCTTTTTCCGCGCGCTCATTCCCGCGCGCTCGTTCCCGCTCCGCAGCTTCATGTATTGGACCGACTGGGGCGTCGCGGCCAAGATCGCCAAGGGCGGCCTCAACGGCGCCGACCGCTTCGCGCTGGTCACCGAGAGCGTCGAGTGGCCCAACGGGCTCACGCTGGGTGAGGGGGGACGCGGCCGCTCCTGTCCCCGTCCTGGTCCTTGTCCTGTCCCTTGGCCACATCTTTGTCCCCATCCTGGTGCCATCTCCATTCTCATCACTGGTCCTATCACCTTGTCCCTGTCCTGTCCCCAGTCCTGGTCCCCGTCCCATCCCCGTTGTCCTTTTCCCCTCCCCATCCTATTCTTTTCTCTGTCCTTGTCCCTGTCCTGTTTCCTGCCCCCATCCTTGTCCCTGTCCTGGTGCCAGCACCATCCTGGTCCCATCTCCTTGTCCCTGTCCTGGTGCCATCCCCATCCTTGACCCTGGCCCCATCCTGGTCTCCATCCGCATCCCTGTCCTCATCCTCAGCGTCTTCCCCATCATGGTCCCTGTCCTTGTCCCCGTCACGGTCCTTGTCCTCGTGCCCATTGTGGTCCCTGTCCTTGTTCCAACACCCATTTCAATCCCTGTGCCCATCGGAGTCCCTGTCCTTGTCCCAGTGCCCTTCGTGGTCCCCATCCGTATCCTGGTGCCCATTGTGGTCCCCGTCCATGTCCTGTGCCCATCCTGGTCCCTGTCTTTGTCCCTGTGCCCATCCTGGTGCCAGTCCTCATGGCGGTCCCCGTCCATGTCCTCGTGCCCATCGTGGTCCCTGTCCTCATCCCGCTGCCTCTCCTGGTCTCCGTCCCCATGCCCATTGTGATCCCTGTTTTTTGTCCCCGTGCCCATCCCAGTCCTCATCCCTGTGTCCATCACGGTCCCTATCCATCCCCATCGTGGTCCCTGTCCCCATCCTGGTCCCTGTCCCCATGCCCATTGCGGTCCCTGTGCCCATCCTGGTGCCTGTCCCCATCGTGGTCCCCGTCCGTGTCCTCGTGCCCATCGTGGTCCCTGTCCTCATCCCGGTGCCCATCCTGGTCCCTGTCCCCATGCCCATTGCGGTCCCTGTACCCATCCTGGTGCCTGTCCCCATCGTGGTCCCTGTCCTCATCCCGGTGCCCATCCTGGTCCCCATCCCCATCGTGGTCCCTGTCCTCATTCTGGTGCCCATCGTGGTCCGTGTCCCCGTTCCCATCACGGTCCCCATCCTCATCCCGGTGCCCATCACGGTCCCCGTCCGTGTCCCCGTGCCCGCGGCGGTCCCCGTCCTCACCCCGGCGCCTGTCCCGTCCCCGCAGACCTGCCGTCGCAGCGGCTGTACTGGGTGGACTCCCGGCTCCACGCGCTCTGCAGCGTCGACACCGACGGCGGCAACCGCCGCACGCTGCTGACTGACGCACAGGCGCTCGCACACCCCTTCGCCGTCGCTGTCTTCGAGGTGAGGCCCGCGTCACCGTCACCACGACCCCCGCGTCACCGGCACCGCCGCCACAACCCCCCGTGTGCCCGCAGGACACCGTGTTCTGGACCGACGTCAGCAGCGAGGCCATTTTCAGCGCCAACCGCCTGACGGGCGCCGAGGTGACGAGGGTGGCCGAGAACCTGTTCTCGCCCGAGGACCTCGTCCTCTACCACGAGCTGAAACAGCCCCCAGGTACCGCATTACTCCGTCCCCCCGTCCCTCCGTCCCCGTGTCCTCCGGTTCGCGTCACCCCTTGCTCTTTGTCACCCTTCCAGGCGAGAACTGGTGTGCGGGTGACAACGGGGGCTGCAGCTACCTGTGCCTGCCGGCGCCCCGCGTCACCCGGCACTCGCCGCGCTACACCTGTGTCTGCGGTGACGGGCAGCGCCTGGCGCCTGACGGACGCGCCTGTCTGCCAGGTATAGCGGGTGACGTGTCCCCCGGTGGGCGCCGTGTCCCCCCAGGCGGGTGACATGTCCCCAGCAGAGCCACTCACTTGTCCCCCATCCCCAGCAAATGCTTCAACAGTCGCCATGACGGTGACAGCGACGACGACGACAACGTCCCCAACACCCGTCACGAACGTCACCCACGCACAGCCGCGGGGGGCCACGCACAGCCCCGGCCTCCCGGCTACAGCCGTCCCGTCGGGTACGAAGGCTCCGTGTCCTCCCCGGCTGCCGCCGCCCCCTTTTCCAGCCCCTTTTCCAACCCTTTCCGTCCCCTTTTCCAGCGCAGAGCGGTGTCGCGGCGGACAGGCGGCGGGGCGCCGCGGCGCTCTTGGTGGTGCTGCCCCTGGGTAGGTGACACCGCGGTCCCCCAGGGCCCCTTCAGCGCCCACCCGACGCTGCCGTGACCCCCCGGCCTTCGTCCCCCCGCAGTGCTCCTCATCCTCCTGGCCTTCGGCGCCTTCCTCGCGTGGAAGAACTGGCGCCTCCGGAACACCAACAGCATCAACTTCGACAACCCCGTGTACCAGAAGACCACCGAGGACGAGATGCGCATCAGCCGCAGCCACGAGGGCTACAGCTACCCCGCGGTGAGCCGGGTGACGGCGGGTGACAGCGGGTGACGGGGTGCGCGCGTCCCCGCGCTGACGTCCCGCTCTCCGCAGCGACAAGCGCTCAGTCTGGAGGACGACGCGGCCTGAAGGCGCCGGAGCCGCCTGTGCCACGTCCCCTCCCGGGTGCCGCCGGATTCCGGAGCGCCGGCGGCGACACCGGAGCGGCCCCGGAGCAGCGGCCGCTTGTGGAGGAGGAGGGAGAGTCCGGTGGATGCAGGGCCGAGCGCGGGGCGCTTGTGCACGGATGCGCGGGGTGTTGCGCACAGTCGCGTGGGACGCCTGTGCACAGCCACACAGGACAACTGTGGACAGCTGCGGGGGATAAGTGTGCACAGCCGCACCCAGCCGTGCAGGGTGTTGTGCACAGCCGCAGGGAGACACCTCTGGACAGCCGCACAGGAGGCCTGTGCACAGCTGTGCAGGGTGTTGTGCACAGCATCGTGGGACATTGTGCACAGCCGCACAGGCTCTTGTGTCTAACTGCACAGCCGCGTGGGATGGTGTGCACAGCTGTACCCAGTTGCACCAGGTGTTGTGCACAGCCGCACAGGAGGCCTGTGCACAGCCGCAGAGGCTGTTGTGTGTGACCGCACAGGATCACCGCACAGCCGGGCGGGATGCTGTGTACAGCCGCACCCAGCCATGCCGGGTGTTGCGCACAGCCGCACCGGGCGTTGTGCACAGCCCCACAGGCTGTTGTGGGTGACCGCACAGGATAACCGCACAGCCGTGCGGGACGCTGTGTACAGCCGCACCCAGCCATGCCAGCTGTTGCGCACAGCCGCGCGGACGCTTGTGCTTGCGGGTTCTTTCTGCCAACACTGTGACAAAAAAGCTGCCAAGGGGCCTTGGGGGGGCTACCCCTGCTGCCACCCGGTGCCTTGTGGTGACACAGCCAGGACTCAGTAAAAGCCACTCTATTTATTGTCACCGTGACTCGGCCTCGGTCCCGGCGGCTGCGGGGGGACCCGGACGCCGGGGCCCCGCGGAGGGGAGGGGGGCACCAGGGTCCGTGACGGTGTCAGGGGCCAGCGCGGAGCTGGGGGGGGAAGGGGACAGTGTGGGGGGGCAGCCTGGGGGGGGACAGGCACCACACACGCGTGTAGAGCCCCACAAGCACCGCACACACGTGTAGATCCCCACGTGCATTGCACATGCATGTAGAGCCCACATGCACCGCGCACGTGTGTAGAGCCCCACGTGCATTGCGCACGCGTGTAGAGCCCCACATGCATTGCACACGCGTGTAGACCCCCACAGGCACCGCACACGCGTGTACAGAGCCTGGAGTGCAGCACACATGCACATGCAGAGCCCCGCGGGCATCACGCACACATCTGCATCGCACACGCGTGTGCAAAGCCCAGGACACATTGTACATGTGTGTATAGAGCCCCGTGCGTGTTACACGTGTGTAGCGCCCTGCTCACATGCATGTACAGAGCCCCGCACGCACCGCACACATGTGTGCACAGTTGCCATGCGCACGCGTGGAGCCCCCTTCACACTGCCCATACGTGCAGGGCCCCCTGCACACGTGTAGAGCCCCATGCACACGCGTGCACAGCCCGGTACGTCCCATCCACGCGTGCACAGCCCGGTACGTCCCCCCCATGCGTGCACAGAACCCCGTACGTCTCGCACACACGCGTAGAGCTCCCTGCACACGCGTGTAGAGCCCCATGCACACGCGTGCAGAGCCCTGTACGTCCCATCCACGCGTGCAGAGCCCTGTATGTCCCGCACACACGTGTAGAGCCCCCCGCACACGCGTGCAGAGCCCCGTCCGTCCCGCACACACGTGTAGAGCCCCCCCGCACACACGTGTAGAGCCCCCTGCACACGCGTGCAGAGCCCTGTCCATCCCGCACACACGTGTAGAGCCCCAGCACACACGTGTAGAGCCCCCCGCACACGCGTGCAGAGCCCTGTCCATCCCGCACACACGTGTAGAGCCCCAGCACACACGTGTAGAGCCCCCCGCACACGCGTGCAGAGCCCTGTCCGTCCCGCACACACATGCAGAGCCCCCCACACACGCATGTAGAGCCCCGTCCATCCCGCACACACGTGTAGAGCCCCCCGCACACGCGTGTAGAGCCCCCCGCACACGCGTGCAGAGCCCCGTACATCCCACACACGCGTGTAGAGCCCCAGCACACACGTGTAGAGCCCCCCGCACACGCGTGCAGAGCCCTGTCCGTCCCGCACACGCATGCAGAGCCCCCCACACACGCATGTAGAGCCCCGTCCGTCCCGCACATGCGTGTAGAGCCCCCCGCACACACGTGTAGAGCCCCCGCACACACGTGCAGAGCCCCGTACGTCCCACACACGCGTGTAGAGCCCCAGCACACACGTGTAGAGCCCCCCGCACACGCGTGCAGAGCCCTGTCCGTCCCGCACACGCGTGTAGAGCCCCCAGCACACGCGTGTAGAGCCCCCCACACACGCGTGCAGAGCCCCGTCCGTCCCGCACAGGCGTGCAGAGCCCCGTCCGTCCCGCACACGCGTGTAGAGCCCCCCGCACACACGTGTAGAGCCCCGTCCGTCCCACACACGCGTGTAGAGCCCCCTGCACACACATGTAGAGCCCCCCGCACACGCGTGCAGAGCCCCGTCCGTCCCGCACACGCGTGCAGAGCCCCGTCCGTCCCGCCCGCCCCGCGGTGCCGCTGCCCTCACCGCCTCGTCCCGGCTCTCCGGGGGCTCCGGCCGGCCGTGCCGTGGGGCTGCGGGGGGCTCCGCGCTCGGCTCCTGCCTGCGGGGTTGGGGGGGGGCTCAGGGCGGTGCCCCCGCACATTCCCTCCCCCCCGAGGGGCCCAGGCGTCCGGGCGCGCTCACCCCGGCGGCCCCTCGGGCGCCTCGTGGTACTCGCTGCCGGAGCTGCCGGAGCTGTCGCCGTCGGAGCCGCTCCCGGCGCCGCCGCGCTCCGGCCTGCGGGGTGGGCACGGGGTGAGGGGCCCCGGCGTCCGGGACCCCCCCAACTGCCCCCCATCCCTGCAGCGACAGCCCCAGCCTCTTCCTTAATTGCCCCCACCCCCCTGCCCGGACACCCCCCCGATCACCCTGGAATTGTCCTCTCACCTCCTGGAATTGCCCCCCTTCAATTGCCCCCCACCCCCTGCAAATGCCCCCCCGGCAATTGCCCCTACTCCTGCCTGCCCCTCCCACAATTGCCCCCCTGCATTAACCTCCCACTCTCAAAAATGCCCCCCTACCCCCCGCAATTCTCCCCCTGTAGTTACCTCCCACCCCCTACAAATGCCCCCTTCCCCCACAATTGCCCCCCATAGTTACCCCCCACCCCTTACAAATGCCCCCTACCCCCAATTGTCCCCCCCAGTAGTTACCCCCACCCCCTATAAATGCCCCTGCAATTCTCCCCCCGTAGTTACCCCCTGCCCCTACAACTGCCCCCCTACCCCCCGCAACTGTTCCCCTCGTAGTTACCCCTGCCCCCTACAAATGCCCCCCCACAGTTACCTCCCACTCTCTACAAATGCCCCCCTACCCCCCTGCAATTGTCCCCCCCGTAGTTACCCCCCACCTCCTACAAATGGCCCCCTACCCCCCGCAATTCTCCCCCCGGGTAGTTACCCCCCACGTCCTACAAATGCCCCCTACCCCCTGAAATTCTCCCCCCCCGTAGTTCCCCCCTGCCCCTACAATTGCCCCCCCTGCCCCCCTCATCCCACCCCGCACCTGCGCCCGGCGCCGCTCCCCGCGGCCGGGGGGCCGCCCCCCCCCAGGCGCTCGCGGGCCTCGCGCAGGTCGCCCAGCGCCCGGCGCAGCTGCCGCTCCAGGACGGCCACCTTGGCGGCCAGCGCCCGCGCGGCCGGCGGGCCCAGCTCCCCCTCGGCCACCCCCACGGCCACCGAGCGGCGCGCGGGGCCCTCCGGCCCCACGGCCACCGAGCGCCGGCCCCGCGCGGGGACGGGGACCGGGACGGGCCTGGCGGCGCCGCCCGCGCCGAATCGCGGGACGATGCCCACGGCGTCGACGGAGCTGCTGGAGCCCGGCCGGGATCTGGAGCCGATGATGTTGAGGGAGGCGGTGGAGCCGGTGCCGGATCGGGCGCCGATGGCATCGATGGAGCGGGTGGAGCCGATGCCGGATCTGGTGCCGATGGCATCGACTGAGCGGGTGGAGCCGATGCCAGATCTGGTGCCGATGGCATCGACGGAACTGGTGGAGCCGATGCCAGATCCAACAGCATTGATGGAACTGGTGGAGCCCATGCCGGATCTGGTGCCGATGGCATCGACGGAACTGGTGGAGCCCATGCCGGATCTGGCGCCGATGGCATCGAACGAGCTGCTGGAGCCGACGCCGGATCCGACAGCATTCATGGAACTGGTGGAACCGATCCCAGACCTGGAGCCGATGCCGGATCCGATGGTGTTGATGTAGCTGGATCTGAGCCCGACGCCGAAGGCATCGACGGAGCTGCCAGAGCTGAGGCCGGATCTGAAGCCGATGCTGTCAATGGAGCTGGTGGAGCCGACGTCCGCGCCGGAGCCGGGGATGCCGGAGACGCCGGCAGAGCCGGAGCCGACGGTGTCGATGGAGCTGGTGGAGCCGCGCGCGGTGCCGTTGGGGGAGCCGATGGTGCTGCCGTCGGAGCTGTCGCCGGGGTCGGCGTCGCGGGCGCGGAGCTGGGCCGCGAGCTGCCGCTTCTCCTCCTGCAGCCGCGCCAGGCGGGCGCGCAGCGCCGGGATCGTCTTCACCTGCTCCTCCAGCTCGCGCAGGCGCCGCAGGGCCAGCGCCATCTGCTCGCGCACGAGCCGCAGCGGCGCCGGGCCCGGCGAGGCCGGCGTGCCGGGGCCGCCCGGCGAGGCCAGCGCCGAGCGGCTGCCGCCGGCGCTGGCGCCCTCGTCCTGCAGGCGCCGGCGGGCGTCGCGCAGCGTGCGCTCCACCCGCGCGTCGCGCGGCGCCTCGGCCCCCGGCGCCCACGAGCCGCGGCGCGGCCGGCGCCCCACGGCCACGCGCCGCAGCGTCAGCCCCTGCTCGATGGCCTCCACGTACTTGAGGAAGTCGAGGTCCAGCCGGTAGCCGTAGGGCGTCTCCAGCGAGTACGGAGCCTCCGCGGGCCCCCCTGCGCCCGCAGGCGCGTCAGGCGGGGACGGGACCGTCCCCGCGGGTCCCCTCCCCGTCCTGCCTGGCGGGGCCCAGGCGTCCGGGCCGTGCACTCACCTGGGAAGCCGGGCTCCACGCGCAGGACCTGGGCCATGTCGGCGCCGACGCCTGGGGACAAGGACAGTGTTTGGGTCACGGCGGGGCTGGCAGCCCATCCCGCTCCCGCCCCCAGGCCCGGGGAGAGGGCCCAGGCGTCCGGGCTGCCGGCCAAGCGCCGCGCGCGGAGGGAGCTGGATCCCCCCGGCTCTTCCGGGACGGCCCCCACCCTCCTGCCCCAGGGGCCCAGGCGTCCGGGGGCCCCGTTTGCCTCCACCGCACCCCTCCTGAGCCGGGAGGGACCCAGGCGTCCGGGCCCAGCATGTGACTCCATTGGATTTTTCCGTCCCCGCAAACCCCAGGCCGCAGTCGATGGGTCCTGCCCTGCAGGGACGGGGACGGTGATGGGGACAAGGACGGCAGCTCCTGCCCCTTTTCCGCCCCTCTTTTCCAGAGGGGCCTCGTGGCCGAGGGGGACCGTCCCCGGGCCCGCTCCCGCCCGGACGCCTGGGCTCCCCATCGGGCGCCTCCTTGGCCGCACATGGAAGCAATTAGGGCCGCGGCTCCGGCTCCTCCGCCCAGAGCCCCCGCGCTGCGGAGCGGGACGGGCCGGGAAGGGCCGGGGGCGCCCACCCCCGCGGCGCCCGTCACCCCGCGGCGCCCGTCACCCCGCGGCATCCGTCACCCCGCGGCATCTGTCACCCACAGCGCCCATCACCCCGGTGTCGGGGCTGCTCCCGCTCCCCAGCCCGGACTCCCGGGCCCTCCATCCCACCCGGACTCCTGGGCGCTCCGGAACCACCATTTCCCCACCACGACCCCCCCAATCCAAGCAGCCCGGAGGGCCCCCCCGGTCCCGGTCCCGGGGCCGCCCCGCGCCGCTACCTCCCGCTCCGCGCCGCCGCCGCCGCCGCTCGCGGCCCCGCGCCCGCCCCCGCCCGCCCCGCCCGGGGGAGGGCCGCGGCCGGACGCCTGGGCCCCCTCCCCGGACGCCTGGGTCCCTCCTCCCCGCCCCGGACGCCTGGTCCCATCCCCGCATTCCCGGACACCCGGGAGATCCGCACCCCCCCAACACCGTTAGAACCGGCGGTACCGGTGGAGGAGCCCTCGAGGCCGTTAGCGCCGCGGCCGCGGAGGGAGCCGGGACGCCCCGTCAGGGCCGTTAGAGCCCTCAGGGCCGTCAGAAGGCGGCGGGAGCCGTTAGAGCCGTTAGGAAACGGCGGGAACCGTTAGGGCTTTTAGGAGGCGACGGCGGGAGCCGTTAGGAGGAGGCGGCAGGAACCGTTAGAGCCGTTAGGAGGCGGCGGGAACCGTTAGAGCCGTGAGGAGGCAGCGGCGGGAGCCGTTAGGAGGCGGCGCCCTCAGGGCCGTTAGAGCGGCGCCTCCTCAGCTCGTTAGAGCCGTTAGCAGGCAGCGGAGCCGTTACAGCCGTTAGGAGGAGGCGGCGGGAGCCGTTACAGCCGTTAGGACACGGCCTCGCAGCCGTCAGGGGCGGCCGCGCGACCTCAGAGCCGTTGGATCCGTTAGGAGGCGGCGGCGGGAGCCGTTAGAGCCGTTAGGAGGAGGTGACGGGAGCCGTTAGAGCCATTGGATCTGTTAGGAGAAGACGGCGGGAGCCGTTAGAGCCGTTAGGAGGCGGCCGCGAGTGCCGTTGGAGCCGTTAGGAGGCGGCCGTGGGAGCCGTTAGAGCCGTTAGGAGGCGGTGGCGGGAGCCGTTGGAGCCGTTAGGAGGCGGCGGGAGCCGTTAGAGCCGTTAGGAGCAGGTGACGGGAGCCGTTGGAGGCGGCGGGAGCCGTTAGAGCCATTAGGAGCAGGTGACGGGAGCCGTTAGAGCCATTGGATCTGTTAGGAGGCGGCGGCGGGAGCCGTTAGAACCGTTGGATCTGTTAGGAGGAGGTGGCGGGAGCCGTTAGAGCCGTTAGGAGGCCGTGGGAGCCGTCGGGGCGCGGCCTCTCAGTCGTTACCGCCGGCAGGGGGCGCCGCGCGGCCGCGGGGCCGTTGGGGCGGCGCGAGGCGCTCGAGGCGCCGTTGGGGCCGTTGCGGTTCCGGTTCCGGGGCCGGCGGGGCCGGGGCCGGTGCCGCGGGCCATGGCGTGGCAGCGGCGCCAGCTCGGCCCGCTGCAGGGCGTCCTGCTCGCCACCTGCGCCCTCATCGCCGTGAGCCGCTATGGGGGCGACGGGGCCCTGTGGGGTCTGGGGGGACTATGGAGGCCCTATGGGATCTGGGGAAGGGGGCTATGGGGCTCTGTTGGGGCTATGAGGCCATGTGGAGTCTGGGGGGGCCTATGGAGGCCCTATGAGATCTGGCAGAGGGGGCTATGGGGCCCTATAGGGGTTATGGGGCCCTGCAGGGTCTAGCGGGGCTATGGAGGCCCTATGGGATCTGGCAGAGGGGGCTATGGGGCCCTATAGGGGCTATGGCGGCCCTGTGGGGTTGGAGGGAGGGGGCTATGAGGCCCTATGGGGGCGATGGGGCCCTGTGGGGTCTGGGGGGACTATGGAGGCCCTATGGGATCTGAGGGAGGGAGCTATGGGGCTCTATTGGGGCTATGGGGCCCTGTAGGGGCTCTGGAGGCCCTATGGGATCTGAGGGAGGGGGCTGTGGGGCTCTATAGGGGCTATGGAGGCCTTATGGGGTCTGGGAGAGAGGGCTATGGGGCCCTATAGGGGCGATGGGGCCCTGTGAGGTCTGGTGGGGGGCTATGGAGGCCCTATGGGATCTGGAGGAGGGGGCTATGGGGCCCTATAGGGGCTATGGGGCTCTACTGGGGCTATGGGGCCCTGTGGGGTCTTTTGGGGGCCTAGGGAGGCCCTATGGGATCTGGGGGAGGGGGCTATGGGGCCTTATAGGGGCTATGGAGGCCCTATGGGATCTGGGAGAGGGAGCTATGGGGCCCTATAGGGACTATGGAGGCCCTATGGGATCTGGGAGAGGGAGCTATGGGGCCCTATAGGGACTATGGAGGCCCTATGGGATCTGAGGGAGGGGGCTATGGGGCCCTGTCGGGTCTAGGGGGACTATGGAGGCCCTATGGGATCTGGGAGAGGGGGCAATGGGGCCCCATAGGGGCTATGGAGGCCCTATGGGATCTGAGGGGGGGGGGGGCTATAGGGCCCTATAGGGGCAATGGGGCCCTGTGGGGTGGCCCATGGAGGCCCTATGGGATCTGAGGGAGGGGGCTACAAGGCCCTGTCGGGTCTAGGGGGGCTATGGAGGCCCTATGGGATCTAGGGGAGGGGGCTATGGGGCTCTATAGGGGCTATGGGGCCCTGTCGGGGCTATGGAGGCCCTGTGGGCCTGGGGGAGTGGACTATGGGGTCCTATAGGGGCTAAGGGGCTCTATGGGGGCTATGGGGTCCTGCAGCGTCTGGGGGGGGGCTATAGAGGCCCTATGGGATCTGAGGGAGGGGGCTATGGGGCCCTGTTGGGTCTAGGGGGACTATGGAGGCCCTGTGGGATCTGGAGGAGGGGGCTATGGGGCTCTATAGGGGCTATGGGGCCCTGTCAGGTCTAGGGGGGACTATGGAGGCCCTATGGAATCTGGAGGAGGGGGCTCTGGGGCCCTATAAGGGCTATGGGGCCTTGTGGGGTCTGGGGGGGCCTATGGAGGCCCTATGGGATCTGGAGGAGGGAGCTATGGGGCCCTATAGGGGTTATGGTGGCCCTATGGGGTCTGAGGGATGGGGCTATGGGGCCCTATAGGGGCGATGGGGCCCTGTGGGGTCTGGGGAGGGCTATGGAGGCCCTATGGGATCTGAAGGAGGGGGCTATGGAGGCCCTATGGGATCTGGGGGACGGGGCTTTGGGGCCCTATAGAGGCGAGGGGGCCCTGTGGGATCTGAGGAGGCCTATGCAGGCCCTATGGGATCTGGAGGAGGGGGCTATGGAGCTCTATGGGATTTGCGGGAGGGGGCTATGGGGCCTTATAGGGGCTATGGAGGCGCTATGGGATCTGGAGGAGGGGGCTATGGGGTCCTATAGGGGCAATGGGGCTCTGTCAGGTCTAGGGGGGCTATGGAGGCCCTATGGGGTCTGGAGGAGGGGGCTATAGGGGCTATGGAGGCCCTATGGGGTCTGGGGGAGGGCCCTATGGGGCCCTGTGGGGTCTGCATGGAGGCTATGGGAGGTCTTTGGGGCCCTATGGAGTTTATGGTGGAGACCTATAGAGGCTCTGTGGGGCTTGTGGTAGTGCTATGGGGTCCCTAAGGGGTCTGGGATGGGGTTGTGGGGGGTCTTTGGGGCCCTGTGGGGGTTTATGGTGGAGACTATGGGCCTCTATGGGGTTTGTGGGGGTGCTATGGGGGCCTTGTGAGGTTATGGGGGTCTATGAAGGGTCTTTAGGGCCCTGTGGGGTTTATGGTGGAGATCTATAGGGGCTCCATGGGGGTTGTGGGGTTGCTATGGGGGCCCTATGGGGTCTACGGGGGTTATGGGGAGTTCTGAGGCCCTATGGGGTCTGTGGGGAAGCTGTGGGGGTCTTTGGGACCTTATGGGGTTTGTGGAGGAGACTATGGGGCCTTATGGGGTCTGTGGAGGGGTCTGGGGGGTGTTCTGGGGCCCTATGGGCTCTGGGGGGAAGTTGTGGGGAGCTAGAGAGGGCTATAGGGCCCTATGGGGTCTGTGGAGAGGTTTAGGAGGGCCGTGGGGCCCTATGGGCCCGTTGTATGTTGTGGGGAACATGGGGTGGCTCTGGGGGTCTGTGGGGCGGTTCTGGGGGCTCTCTGGGATCCGTGGGGCAGTTCTGGGAGCTCTCTGGGGTCTGTGGTGTGTGGGGTCCATGGGGGCGGTCCTGGGGGCTCTGGGGGTCCCGTGGGGCAGTCCTGGGGGCCCTCTGGGTCCCGTGGGGCGGTCCTGGGGGCTCTGGGGGTCCCATGGGGCGGTCCTGGGGGGCTCTGGGGTCCCGTGGGGCAGTCCTGGGGGCCCTCTGGGTCCCGTGGGGCGGTCCTGGGGGGCTCTGGGGGTCCCGTGGGGCAGTCCTGGGGGCCCTCTGGGTCCCGTGGGGCAGTCCTGGGGGCTCTGGGGGTCCCATGGGGGCGGTCCTGGGGGACTCTGGGGGTCCCATGGGGTGGTCCTGGGGGGGTCCGGGGGTCCCATGGGGCAGTTCTGGGTGCTCCGTGGGGCAGTCCTAGGGCTCTGGGGTCCCATGGGGTGGTCCTGGGGGTCCCATGGGGCGGTCCTGGGGGTCCCGTGGGGCTGTCCTGGGGTCCCGTGGGGCTGTCCTGGGGGCTCTGGGGGTCCCGTGGGGCGGTCCTGGGAGCTCTCTGGGGCTCCGTGGGGCGGTCCTGGCGGCTCCGTGGGGCGGTCCCGGGCCCCTTGCCCGGGCTGACGCGCGGCCGCAGCTCTGGGGCTGGGGGCTGGCGGTGCTGGGGCTCTGGAGCCGCCTGGCCAGCGGCTCCTTCGGGCGCGTGGCGGGCGCCCGCGCCGTCGTCTTCGTGCACGTGGGCGACGCCTGCGTGGCCGCCGGCTGCGCCCTGGGGCTGGCGGGCGCCGCGGGCGCCTGGGGGGCCTGGGCCCGGCGCCCCAACCTGCTCCTGCTGGTACGGGCCTGGGGGGCGCGGGGGGCAGCGCGCGGAGGCCGAGGAGGAGGTTGAGGAGGAGGAGGAGGAGGTTGAGGAGGTGGAGGAGGAGGTTGAGGAGGTGGAGGAGGAGGTTGAGGAGGTGGAGAAGGAGGTGGTGGAGGAGGTTGAGGAGGAGGAGGTTGAGGAAGTGGAGAAGGAGGTGGAGGAGGAGGTTGTGGAGGTGGAGGAGGAGGTTGAGGAGGTGGAGGAGGAGGTTGAGGAGGTGGAGAAGGAGGTTGAGGAGGTGGAGAAGGAGGTGGTGGAGGAGGTTGAGGAGGAGGAGGTTGAGGAAGTGGAGAAGGAGGTGGAGGAGGAGGTTGTGGAGGTGGTGGAGGAGGTGGTGGAGGAGGTTGTGGAGGAGGAGGTGGAGGAGGTGGTGGAGGTGGTGGTGGAGGTGGTGGAGGACGTCGTGGAGGTGGTGGAGGACGTCGTGGAGGTGGTGGAGGACGTCGTGGAGGTGGTGGAGGAGGAGGAGGTGGTGGAGGTGGTGGAGGTGGTGGAGGACGTTGTGGAGGAGGAGGTTGTGGAGGTGGAGGAGGAGGTGGAGGAGGTGGTGGAGGAGGTTGTGGAGGAGGAGGTGGAGGCGGTTGTGGAGGTGGTGGAGGTGGTGGAGGACATCGTGGAGGTGGTGGAGGACGTCGTGGAGGCGGTGGAGGAGAAGGAGGTGGAGGAGGAGGTTGTGGAGGTGGTGGAGGTTGTGGAGGACGTCGTGGAGGTGGTGGAGGACGTCGTGGAGGTGGTGGAGGACGTCGTGGAGGCGGTGGAGGAGAAGGAGGTGGAGGAGGAGGTTGTGGAGGTGGTGGAGGTTGTGGAGGACGTTGTGGAGGTTGTGGAGGACGTCGTGGAGGCGATGGAGGAGAAGGAGGTGGAGGAGGAGGTTGTGGAGGTGGTGGAGGTTGTGGAGGACGTCGTGGAGGTGGCGGAGAAGGAGGAGGTGGTGGAGGACGTTGTGGAGGTGGTGGAGGAGGAGGTTGTGGAGGTGGTGGAGGTGGTGGAGGACGTCGTGGAGGTGGTGGAGAAGGAGGAGGTGGTGGAGGACGTTGTGGAGGCGGTGGAGGAGAAGGAGGTGGAGGAGGAGGTTGTGGAGGTGGTGGAGGTGGTGGAGGACGTCGTGGAGGCGGTGGAGGAGAAGGAGGTGGAGGAGGAGGTTGTGGAGGTGGTGGAGGTTGTGGAGGACGTCGTGGAGGTGGTGGAGAAGGAGGAGGTGGTGGAGGACGTCATGGAGGTGGTGGAGGACGTTGTGGAGGCGGTGGAGGAGGAGGAGGTGGTGGAGGACGTCGTGGAGGTGGTGGAGGAGGAGGAGGTTCTGGAGGACGTTGTGGAGGTGGTGGAGGACGTTATGGAGGCGGTGGAGGAGGAGATGGAGATGGTGATGAGCTAGCAGAAGTGCTGGTGGAGATGGAGGTGGAGGAGGAGTGGGAGATGCAGGTGGTGGTGCTGGGGACGGAGGTTGTGCCGGAGGTGAAGGTTGTGCCAGAGGTTGTGCTGGAAGTTGTGCTGGAGGTGAAGGTTGTGCCGAGATTGTGCCGGAGGTGTTGGAGGTTGTGCCGGAGGTGCAGGTTGTGCCGGAGGTTGTGCCGGAGGTGCAGGTTGTGCTGGAGGTTGTGCCGGAGGTGCAGGTTGTGCCAGAGGTGCCGGAGGTTGTGCCGGAGGTGCTGGAGGTGGTGCTGGAGGTGCGGGTTGTGCTGGAGGTTGTGCCGGAGGTGCAGGTTGTGCTGGAGATGGCGAAGGCTGTGCCGGAGGTGCTGGAGGTTGTGTCGGCGGTTGTGCCGGAGGTGCAGGTTGTGCCGGAGGTGCAGGCTGTGCCGGCGGTTGTGCCGGCGGTTGTGCCGGCGGTTCAGGTTGTGCCGGAGGTGCAGGTTGTGCCGGTGGTTGTGCTAGAGGTGGTGAAGGTTGTGCCGGAGGTTGTGCCGGCGGTTGTGCCGGAGGTGCAGGTTGTGCTGGAGGTGGCGAAGGTTGTGCCAGCGGTTGTGCCAGAAGTGCAGGTTGTGCCAGAGGTGCAGGTTGTGCCGGCGGTTGTGCTGGAGGTGGTGAAGGCTGTGGCAGCGGTTGTACCAGAAGTGCAGGTTGTGCCAGAGGTGCAGGTTGTGCCGGCGGTTGTGCTGGAGGTGGTGAAGGTTGTGCCAGCGGTTGTGCCAGAGGTGCAGGTTGTGCCGGCGGTTGTGCTGGAGGTGGCGAAGGCTGTGCCGGCGGTTGTGCCGGAGGTGCAGGTTGTGCTGGAGGTGGTGAAGGTTGTGCCGGCGGTTGTGCCGGCGGCCGTGCCGCGGTGCCGCGGTGCCGCCCGGCCGCGGCGGTGACGCGCCCCGGCCCTCGGCAGTTCTTCGTGGTGGTGACCGTGCTCTTCGTGGCCGAGGTGGCCGCCGCCGTCTTCGTCTACGACTACACCCCCTTCGTGAGCAACGGGGGGCCGGGGGGGCTGGGGGTCCCGGCAGCTCCTGCCCCACGGGGACGTTGGGGGAGGTCCCATGTGGGGGTGTCCCCAAGGTTTTGGTGTCCCTGGGGGGGATCTCAGGGCTTTGGGGGTCCCATTAGGAGGTTCAGGGGGATTTGGGGTCCCATGAGGGTCTCCCAGGGGTTTTGGAGTCCTATGAGGGTCTCCCAGGGGTTTCGGGGTCCCATGAGGGTCTCCCAGGGGTTTGGGGTCCCGTTGGGAGGTCCAGTGGAATTTGGGGTCCCTAGGGGGATTCCAGGGGTTTGGGGGTCCCACTGGGAGGTCCAGGGGGATTTGGGGTCCCTTGGGGTTGTTGCTAGGGGGGATCCCATGGGTTTTGGGGTCTCATGAGGGTCTCCCAGGGCTTTGGGGGTCCCATTGGGAGGTCCAGGGGGATTTGGGGTCCCTAGGGGGGATTCCAGGGGTTTTGGGGTCCCATTGGGAGGTCCAGGGGGATTTGGGGTCCCTTGGGGGTGTCCCTGGGGGGGAGCCCATGGGTTTTGGGGTCTCATGAGGGTCTCCCAGGGGTTTTGGGGGTCCCATTGGGAGATCCAGGGGAATTTGGGGTCCCTTGGGGGTGTCCCTGGGGGGGATCCCATGGGTTTGGGGGTCTCATGAGGGTCTCCCAGAGGTTTTGGGGTCCCATTGGGAGGTGCAGTGGAATTTGGGGTCCCTAGGGGGTATTACAGGGATTTTGGGGTCCCACAAGACAAGTGTCTCCCAGGGGTTTGGGGGTCCCATTGGGAGGTCCAGGGGGATTTGGGGTCCCTTGGGGGTGTCGCTGGGGGGGATCCCATGGGTTTTGGGGTCCCATGAGAGTCTCCCAGGTGCTTGGGGGTCCATTGGGAGGTCCAGTGGAATTTGGGGTCCCTAGGGAGGATTCCAGGGATTTTGGGGTCCC